>NW_024425563.1:93262868-93334621 GCF_017311325.1 Ursus maritimus | reverse complement strand
CCCCCCCCCCCCCCCGCCCCGGGCCTGCATTTCCATGGTAAGAATGTAGTGGGTGCTCAGTAGAGGTTTTTTTGGATTGGGGCCCATAGGCCTGTGTCCCAGAGCCGTGACATGTTGCTCTGCTGCTTGAGTTCAGGAACGCTTCTCAGGGGCCATTTGCCTAAAGCACAAGGCTTGTTGTCCAGACTCCCCCGTGACCAGTTCCTCAGTGACGCTGGTAAGAAGGGAGAGGTGGGGATGCGATGAGATCCCACTCCTGGATTCCCTTCTGTGTCTCACATCCTGAGATCCGAGTCCTGCCTGTATCTTTGCCGTCTGCTTGGGAACAGCTGTGTGTGAGTGAGGTCATGGGACAGAGGCGGCCACGACCCACCAGATGGCCAAGCACTTCTGAGGAGGAAAGTGGGAGGCGGCTGCCATGTGACCATCTCTGTCCAGCTCTTCAGCTCCTCACACCTGTCTCTGAAACTGTGCCTCAAAACTGTGTTTTTAGCCTCAAAGCCATGTGTTGAAAGAGCTGTTTGGTGCTGGACATTGTGAAGAATATCACAAAATTATATAAACTAAATTGTGTGGGTTCCTTTTCTTTGAAGAAGAAATAGAATCCCACACATTGCCGACAGGAAGGGAACATTAGGCGGAAGAAATTTTAATAAGCAAATCAAACCAAGTCAGGGACTATCCACATAGGAAGTCATGATTTAACAGACAAGGGACTTGTTAAATGATAGTCCAATAAGTTATTTTAGGGACACAAAAAACCTTACCACTAATGAAAAAAATCCAAGGTTTAAGTGAGTGGAACAGCCCGCACCCCCACTTCTCTCTGGGGCCCCCAAGATGGTGGCAGAGAGAAGTCTTTGCTCCTTGCTGCTCCCATGCCCTTCTTGCTCCTTGTGCCTAAGAGAGGGGAGCAGGAGGCCTGGCCGTGCTGTGTGGGAGATGCAACTTTTACCACTTTGGTCTAACATGGAATTTCCTGGCGTAACTCCGAGCCACTGGGGAGGATTATGGTTGGAGATGTTCAAGAATGAAGCTGTCGAAATCTGGGCAGTTACTATGGCCAAAATGATGGGTGGGGGGTGTGGGTGAGGAGAGAGGGGAAGATAAGTGGCAGCGGGGGTGGGGTGGGGGTGGGGTTTGTATGTAAATTTTAGGGGAATTCCTGACCCTTAGCAGCGTCTCCTTCTGATCTACTTGAAAAGAAAGGTCATTAAAAGTGGTATTCCTCTGTGTGTGTCTGTGTGTGTGTGTGTGACAGAGAGAGAGAGAGAGAGAGAGAGAGAGAGAGAGAAAGGCAGACAGATAGATGGACAGACTGACCGAGACAGGGACAGAGAATGAACAGGAACGCACAGATGTCTTTCCCTTTTCAGTCTCAGATATGTCTTTTTCTTCCTCAGGACGGGGCCATCTTGACGCAGGTTGGGAACTTCCCCTCTTTACGTGCTCACGCACGCCGAAGTAAAGGATACGCTTTTATTTCCCAGAACCACAGTGATGCTCCAGCAGGTCATGGCCCCCAAGCCCCAGGGACCCTGCTGCTGGTGGCAGTGCAGGGCAGCAATGTGGCTGCAGAACGGGACAGCCACACCCCTGACCACCAGAGCTCCACTCCAGCCGCTCCACGGGGCTGCTGTGCCAAGCAGGGTGACTGTGTCTCTTCCACAGCCACCTGCCTAACGACAGTCTAGTCTTCAAAACCTGACCCATAAAACTGAGCCACACAGACGCGAGTCACATAGTCACAGTGGCCTGCCGTGGGCCCAGCAAGTGACCAGCAGAGCCACGACTGGAACCCGAGTCCCTCACTCGGGAGGGAGCATCAGGCTTGTGAAGGACGTAAGCCATGGCATGTTTTCCTCCTCTGTTCACAATCCCCTTCAGATTTGCTAAGAGGCACTGTGTCTAGGCAATGAATATAGTTCTAAGAAGGACATTTCAGCAGGATTGCAAATGAGGTGCTAAGTTTGCATACACACTGAAGCTCAAATGTTCAAATACCTTATTATTTGTTGTGGAAGTTCAGGGTGCCGTATAGACGCTCTCTTGAATTCTTCCACCTTCTGGGAGGTTGGACCCAGCAGGGTTGGTGAGATTTTTAGGTAAACTGTTTTTTGTTTTCTTCCTTCCTTTAGCCCATTCAATGAGCACACGTTTATTGAGTCATTCGTATGTACTAGACACTATGCCAAGTATCGAGTATGCAGACAGAGATGAACTGAACAGGGCTCTTACCCCCAAGGAGTCTTGTGCAGGAGGCAAACATTGAGGCAGTCAACTTTGACACAACGACAAGGACCATGACAGGACTGGTAGGCAAGGTCCTCATGGGAGAAAGAGAGATGCTGGAAATGCCCTCCCAGATGGGAGAACGGTGACACTGTATTTGGAAGAAGGAGTAGGAAGGTCACCAACTGGTCAGGGGCGGAGGGAAATCCAATTTAAGCAGAAGGAAATCTGTGTATAAAGGCAGAGCTTTACAAACAAGCCTGGTGTACCTGTGTGTTCAGCAGAGCTCCTCCCAGCTGCCCACCAGTGTCAGCAGGGGCAGCGAGAAGCACTAGAGGAGGGTGTCCCATGACACACCGAGACATAGGACCTCCCCCCTCATAGGATGGGAGGGCCCAGGAGAATTTTGATCTGGGATATGATATAATCTGTTCACCTTAGAAACATCACCCTGCAGCAGGGAGAGGAGAGCAAGGGGCAAGGAGCCCACTATGTCTGGGGAAGCCCGACCTACAGCAATCCTGAAAGTCAAGTCTACCTGTGGGGAGAAGCTTCATTAGAGGATCCCTTAAGTCTAAACCCACAGTGCCACCTGTGACCCAGTCTCTTTGTGGGAGGATGAAACATGAAGGTATGGCCTGCATCCTTGGGGGGGGGGGGTAAGTGAGGGAACAATCCAGGGGCACAGTAATAGAGACCACGGACAGCACCACGTGTGGCCTGTTTCTACTGGAATCTTGTGGCTGTTGCATTCACCCTGGAGCCGGGCAGTGCCATGTACCATGCAGTGCATTCTAAGGCAAGTGATACATGTGTCTAATTTTATCACTGGGGACACTGCATCATTTAACAACATGTGCCCCAGCATCCTTTGCTCCTCAGAACTAATCAAGAGAAGTACATTTCAGGACTTTCGTATCTGTCATTTTCAAAGCTTGGACAACACATCAATATGAACTGATGGGACTGACTTTCTGGAACATACTGTATTTATAATACAAAGGCTATTCTTCAGTGTTTTGGAGCAAAGTCATGTCACCAGTGGTGTAGCATATAACTAACATATAAGCAGAACACATGTGAGCATGTACACGTGACCTGTACCACACTGGAGATGAGGCATCTGCTGTGGGCTGGATACTGTCTAGTGATGAGAAGATACAGAAATTAATCATTTCAACGTAGGGTGAAAAACAAACACGTTTAGAGGGATTCACCAGATAGGAAGATAATTACTCATTTTGTCAGATAGGGAAGGAAATAAGACTTAGGGAGAAACGGAGAAAGTATTTTTAGGGAGCAGGAAATTATACAAAGGCACGATGACAGTTATAAAGGCTGCCCACACATGTCCAGGGGACTGGAAGGCCAGTGTGTCCCGAAGCAGACGGCATGTGCAGCAGGAGCAGTGGGGAGTCATGGTGAAGCCAGAGCAGAAGCAAGACCAATTTTAAGGCCAGGTGTTTCAAGGTCAGGAGAGAGGTATTTCTTTTGGGGACATGGAGCCCTTTGAAGACAGGGAAAGAGGTAGTGGTGGGCTCACCTACATTGTGCGTCCATGAAAGCTGTGATGCCGAACACCGTCCTTCAGAAGCAACATGGCGGAAGTTCCTGCCAAAGCACTAGAGGAACTACCGGCCGGGTACTGAGATAAGTTCAGTGTTAATACCGGAGACCATTTTTTGGAAGACAACTCAGAGCAGTGACGAAGAGGCAAGCAAATAGCATCTGGTCTCTCCCTTCTGGGTCATTCTTGTTTCTCTACCTCCCTTGAGGAGTGACATGGCCGGTTCATATCCCAGATGGGGTCACAGGTCATACATGCCTTCCCTCCCATCACTGTGCCCACTCCTGCGGTATTTCTGGTCCAGGATACTCAAGTCCAATGCTAGCTGTCACTCATTCTCTCAGCCACATCAGGCTGTACCATCGCGGCACCCAGGCTATAATATGAGGGCCAGCAGAGATGGCTTAACTCGAGAGATTTCTGTTGGAAAAAGAAGGAAATAAGGAACTGGTGCTATTTAAACAGAATTAGGCTTATCTCCAGTGATTTAAGATACAATGATTGGGAGAGTTGGAATGACAGAGAGAAAAATCAACCCACCAGCACCTCCATCAAGCTTCTGACATCTATAGAATAGAAAAAGAATACAAGAGCAGAGACAGAGCATTGCTTTTTAAGCAAACCACAACAAAAGGACAAAGTGTCTAAATCTGTGAAAGTCCCCTGGAAGTTCCCACAGCATCAAGATATTCCCCCAGTCAAAGGAGCAATCAAGTGACCTAGTAAGTGACATATGACTTTATTATCAATTATTTGTGGAAATGACAAAAGGAAGGAAGAATTCTATTTTGAAAACAACAACAAAAAAAGAGGATATGTTATTTAGCTCTGTGGGCTTTGGGGAAATCATCACTAAGATTATGGCTAAAGGGGATTGGGAGCTCACATTCAGGCTGTGGTTATTCAAGTATCTGGGTTCCCTACTTGACTTCTCATGTGTAGGGACCACCTAAGTCCGAAGTCTTGCTTGGTTTTACGAGAACATTAAGAGTAAAGGAACATTTAGCCATTACTTTTTCAAACATGACACACTGCTGAAATTCTTGAATATCTTTCATAGAATGTCCCTTCTGACATTTGTCATACTGATGAATCTTTCTTTCAGAATTAAGGAGAAGGGGATAATCAATTGAGGCTGCTTGGAACCTTTGAATCATGGACAAAAGTTACCAGCAGACAGCATTTTCAGTTTTCCAGACTAAAGAAATAGAATGTTTTTCTCCTAATCTGTCTCTTGTTTGGATGCCTGGGACCATCAGCTGAGCTTGTCTATGATACCCAAAAATGCAGCCGACACAGTGAAATTATAAGCCCCAGTGCTTCTCCCAACAATTCCCAGCCACAAGGATTTGCTCAGTAGTATGGTATAAGTTTACATTACATTCAATGAGAATCCAATTTCATTTGATTCTCCGTAGCAATCACCAGAAGGCAAACTAGATTATCATCTGGAAGCCATTTTTCACTCTTAAGCGGATGCCTAGAAGTCGTGGGTCTCAATGATACGGTAATATATTCGAGAGTACTCACTGTCATTTCTATTAGTTTAAAGATAAGCTGCCTACCCAGACAAATAGAACTCAGAAGTCTCAATGATCTGGATATTTTAGAAAAAAATCTTTCTTTTTTTTTTTCCATTTGAGACTTGAATTAATTATTCAGATAACATCTCTAATTTTCCCTTTTACCTTCTAGGTGGGAAGATTAAAGTTCTGTATCCTTCCAGGGAGTGACAGTTGTAGGAGAAGTCAGGGGAGGTAGGAGACACAGCCCTCCCTTCTTGGGGTGGCAGCCACAGAGACAGTGTCATCACAATGAAGGTGCCTCGGCTGGCACTCAAGCTACTCATTAGGCTTTTTCCCAAAGCCCCAAGAGACCGTGGTATTAAACGGAAAATGAGAAAATGAAGTAATCTGGGTTTCTGAAAGGCTGTTCAAGATGAAACATTAGCTCTGAGCAAGTCAGAGCCAAGGGTACATGCCAACGAGTCTGAAGTGCATGCATTTCCAATACCTGAGCTTTGTTCTCTGCAGAGGACAAGTCTCATCCTCCCTGTGACCATGTGCTCCATGTCAGAACCTCAATTATGACCCACAGTCAGAGGCCCGCATTTCACTCTTGCTTTATTAACATTACTCGAAAGTAGCTAGAGCCACATTTCAGAATGGCTTTCAACTGCTCGTGATGCATTTCCCAGACAATCTTCATTTACTTATTCATTTGGTCAACAAATGCATGTGTCAAACACTGGAAAATGAACAAGGGTATAAGCTATGGCAACTGCCCTGGAAAACGGGAACACACTTGGGCGAAAAATTAGTGGACCCAAGGTACTCCGTGGAGTCTGACCTCCCCTACGGCCAAGGTAAGAGTTACCAGAAGAAACAGAAATCCAGGGTGAGAGCAGGGCAGATATTCCCGAGAGGGAGAATACTGCTCAGAAAGTAAAGGAACCAAGACACGCATTTTAAGTCATACCCAATTTAAGTTTGCAAATATCTTCTCCCATTCAGTAGGTTGCCTCTTTGTTTTGTTGATGGTTTCCTTTGCATGCAGAAGCTTTGTAGTTTAGCCCAATTTGTTTATGTTTGCTTCTGTTTCCCTTGGCTTTCAAATCAGATAAAAACAAAACCAAAACCAAAAAACAACACATCGCTAAGACAAACGTCACATAGATCCCGTAAGGAGTTAATATGCCAAATATATGAAGAACTCACGTAACTCAACAACAAAAGCCCAAACAACCTGATTTTAAAATGGGCAGAGGATCTGAACAGACATTTCTCCAAAGACGACGAACAGATGGGCAACAGGCTTGTGAAAGATGCCCAGCATCGTTAATTATCAGCGAAATATGAATAAAAACCACAGTGAGATATCACCTCACACCTGTTAGAATGGCTATTATCAAAAAGACAGAAATAATAGGTGTTGGAGAGGATGTGCAGAAAAGGGAACCCTCGTGCACTGTTTGTGGGAATGTAAATTATGCAGCCGTTGGGGAAAACAGCATGGAGATATCTTTAAAAATTAAAATAGAACTACTCTATGATCCAGTTAATCCACCTCTGGGTATTTATCCAAAGACTATGAAAACACTAATTTGAAAAGATACGTGCACCCCTGTATTCATTGCAGCTTTATTTACAATAGCCATGATGCGGAAACTATCACTATTTGAGGATGACATGATAGGAAATTCCTGCCTAGGTTTTCTAGGAATTTGATGGGTTTTAGGTCTTACATTCCAGTCTTTAATCCATGATGAATTATTTTTGTGTATGGTAAAAGAGAGCAGTCTTTTTTCATTCTTTTGCATGTGGCCTTCCAGTTTTCCCAACACCATTTATTGGAGAGATTTTCCTTTCCCCATTATATATATTCTTGGCTCCCTTGTCATAAATGAAGTGTGTGGGCTTATTACCTGAGCTCTCTATTCTGCTCCATTGATCTACGTGTTGCTATGCCAACACCATACTGTTTTGATTACTACAGTTTTGTCGTATAGTTTGAAATCTAGCTTTGTTCTTCTTTCTCAAGATTACTTGCTTTGCCTTTTTGGGGTGCCTTATGTGATTCCATACAAATTTTAGACGTATTCTAGTTCTATGAAAAATGTCATCGGGATTTTGATAGCGATAGCTTTGAATCCGTGAGCACAGAGCATCTTTTCATGTATTTGTGTCTTCTTCAATTTCTTTAATCAGTGTCTTACAGTTTTTAGCGTACAGCTCTTTCGCTTCCTTGGTTAAATTTATTCCTTAGGTATTTTATTCCTTCGATGCCATTGTAAATGGTAGTTTCCTTAATTTTTCTTTCTGATAGTTCATTATTAGTGTATAGAAATTCAACAAATTCCTGTATATTGATTTTGTATCCTGCAGCTTTACCGAATTCTTATATTAGTTCTAGCAGCTTTTTAGTGAGTCTTTAAGGATTTTCTATATGTAGTATCTGTAGATTGCTTTGGGTAGTATGGACATTTTAATGATTTTTTTGGAATCATTCATTGATTTTTTTCTATTGTCCTTGTAGTCTCTATTTCATTTATGTTTACTCTGATCCTTATTTCCTTCCTCTACTTACTCGGGCTGCATTCTTTTCCCTAGTTCCTTTAAGTATAGATTGCTTATTTGATACTTTTCTTGTTTTTTGAGGTAGCCTTGTATGGCTACAAACTTCCCCCTTAAAACTGCTTTTGCAACATCCTACAGAGTTTAGACTATTGTATTTCCATTTTCATTTGTCTCCAGGTATTTTTCAGTTCTTCTTTGATTTCTTCTTTGACCCATTGGTTGTTCAGTAGCATTTTGTTTGATCTTCACATATTTGTGATTTTTTTCAGTTTTCTTCCTATAATCACTTCTAGTTTCTTACCACTGCAGTTGGAAAAGATGCTGGGTATGATTTCAGTCTTGTTGAATGTACTGAGACTTACTTGTTAAAAATGAGGAAATTAAGAAGCAAGAGGGTAAGAGACTTGCCCAAGATTGCAGATCAAGCAAGAGACCAAGAGCCAGGACAGGGGCAGGCTTTCTAATTCAGAATCCCCAAAGGGGAGACAAGCAGGTTGACCCCCACCTCCCTAGCCCCTTCCCACCTTCCAGGGCCTTCCCTGGCCAAGTCCCTGGCTGGTGGGAGGTGGGGAAGGCTCCTGGGAACAGCAAAGCAGGACAGAGAGGAGCTTTGAATCCTGTGTTCAGTGCCTCACGTTCTGGCTGTTTCCTGCTGTGCCGCACCGCATGGCCTCGGCCCCTTCCTCATCGCCCCATGGGGGGGGGGGGGGCATTCCTGTTTGTCCCAGCAAAATTACAAAGTAGCTCTGTGGTTACAAACTGGCTAAATTGCAGAGCCGAAAAGAAACTTTTTATTTTAGGCCTTCTCCCCTAGGATAAAATAAAAATACGTTTGGGGGGTGGGGAGAACAAAACTTTTAAAGCCTTTAGAAGAAGATGGATGAATGGATGTCATTCAAGTTGCAACCCGATTCTTTGCGAAATTGTGAGCAACTGCTCTTAACTTACAAATCTTTGCAAAACTAGCAATGTAACTCTAATGGAGGTTCCAACACCACCTAATCCTTTTTACCTCTCCCAGAGTCTCCCCTATGTCTATGAAAAGTCTTGTAACTTGCCTTCTCTCCCTGTGCCTTTGAGACATAAATGTTAAAAGTATCAACTTCAGAGAGCTAATCCTTATCAGAAGAAAAACCAAAGGTCATTTAAAACTTAGCTTTAGGGGCTCTTGGGTGGCTCAGATCGTTAAGCATTTACCTTTGGCTCAGGTCATGATCTCAGGGTCCTGGGATTGACCCCTGCAACCGACTCCCTCCTCCGCAGCCTGCTTCTCCCTCTCCCTTTGCCTGCTGCTCCCCATGCTTGTGCTCTCTTTCTGTCAAATAAATTAATAAAATCTTTAAAAAAAATAAAAAATAAAACTTAGCTTTAGACATCTGAGCAGGGAGCCTTCACTTTATCTACCGGAGAAACAATGTAGATCCTATTTCTTTTGTAACTCATAAAATAGAAACTATAAAGTTTCTGTTTATATATTTCTGCATGTTTACACGTGTCTGTACCTGTGTGCTCTACATGTGTGGTCTTTTCTACCTTTGGATGATATTGCTAAAATTAACTTGTAAAAAAAGCTCTATGTAATTAACTTAATAAGCCCTTATATGAATTAAGTATTCATAAAGGAATCCAAAAAATATAATAGAAATTAACCCAACTACTTTTCAGATTCATGTGCTCTGGGATAATCTTTGCAATAGAAGGTAGTTTAAGTTTGGTTTAATTAAAATAAGCATGTCTTCAAAGTTACCAGCATTAAATATAATGCAGACGTACAACTTCTATTTTACCTGACTTCATTAGTCAAAAAAGTTCACGTTATTTCACGAAATTTGTCGGCAAGAAAAATAGCTTGTGATGATGGCTCATTTTCATGTCTCATGAAGTTTAGTGGGTAATCTAAACATAATTATTAAGAATGAGTAGATTAAACAGATGTAAATAGAATAAAAATGTTTTAGATGAACTTTTTAAATAGTTGCCTTCAAATCTTTTTAGTAACCTGAAACCTTAAAGTTTCGGTAAGTTAAATGATGAATAGTCATAAAATATTAAATATATAAAATTAAATACCTAGATTATTTCCAAATAAGATAAAATACTAAAACATTAGTTACTAGACATAGGCTTTCTTTTACAGAGGAACTAAAGATATTTGCGTCTATTAATAGACATGTTTTGTGCCATGCTGAAAAAAAATTTACTATGAGAAAACATGTTTCTAGAAATTATAAAAAGCATTTTTAAATTTGCTAAGCCACAGGATGCGAATATAAAAGACAATTCATAGTTGTTTACTTATTTATTTTCACTAAAAATTAAGGTTTTAAAAAATTTGTAAATTCTACTATATAATTAAAGCTATTAGAAATTAAAGCTACCAAGGAAACATCTGTGAATGCAAGTGAAGTAGAATGTGTGCTTTCAGTAAAAGAAGGTGTGAGGAATGGAAATGCATTTTTGTGGAGGAAAATGAAAGTAATTTTGTCATAAAGAGAGGCTAATTATTTCGAAATGGGAAAGAAGAAAAACATAGGACAAAATCTTAATGTAAGAAAGAAATTTGTGAAAGGCTTATGGAAAAGGAATCTTTGAAAAAGAATTTTAATGTGTGGTTAAGCTAAGATTAGAATGAACTCAATTAAGTGAAATGAATTTTAATACCCAAAGGAGGCTGGTGCAAAATTAAATTTGGTTTATTCTCTGTTAAAGGACTATTGGTTTGCTTTTAATAAGAGATTTTAAAAGGTTTTCCTTGACCTTTTAAGTAACATGCCTAGAAAACAGATTTGTCTTGTCAAAATAATTTCCTATGTTCCTGTGTATTTGTCAGTTCTTTCATTACTTAAAAAAACCAAGTCCATTAAAAAAGCTAAGTTTTGTTTGTTTTGTTGTTGCTGTTGTTTTTCACAATTTGACAAGCCACAGAACTATTTAACTTTTTGTATTTGCCTGTGAAATCTGTAATTATAAATATTGTTTTACAATGACCTAT
Organism: Ursus maritimus; assembly: GCF_017311325.1. Taxonomy (NCBI): domain Eukaryota; kingdom Metazoa; phylum Chordata; class Mammalia; order Carnivora; family Ursidae; genus Ursus; species Ursus maritimus. The sequence goes on along the minus strand of NW_024425563.1, from coordinate 93,323,754 downwards.
AATCCTATTTGAGTGTTTTAAAAATCTTTTGATATTTTTGACAAACTTCCCCCAAATCAAATTCTAAATAAAGTGTTTTTGAAATCAAACTAATTTTGGGATTTTTTTTTCAGACGATGCCTGGAACACCTCAAAAGATTTATTCTCTCTCCTTATAAAAAGGGAGATAGGGGCGCCTCGGTGGCACAGTGGTTAAGAGTCTGCCTTCGGCTCAGGGTGTGATCCCGGCGTTCTGGGATCGAGCCCCACATCAGGCTCCTTTGCTATGAGCCTGCTTCTTCCTCTCCCACTCCCCCTGCTTGTGTTCCCTCTCTCGCTGGCTGTCTCTATCTCTGTCGAATAAATAAATAAAATCTTTATTAAAAAAAGGAGATAAAATAATTAGGCATGTTTGATATGTGAAATTACATGGGAAGCACTCCAAAATAAGTAATACTAGGCCTTCCCTAGGTTGTATTTGCATATGTAATTAGTTTCCTAGACATTGTGTGAAATCCTTAAAGTCTGATAGGTCCTAGCATAATGTTATCAGTCTGAACTCTAGTTATTATCTTAAAACGTTGTATGTTACAGATATAACTAAATTTCCTTGTCAATTTCATTATGATGAACGCTCATTAGATCTTTAGCAATGGACTTTTTTCTCTTTTTACAGTTTTTTGGTCATTTGTAGACAGTTATTGTTTTACTCTGATGATTTGCAGAAATATTCCTGCAAAAGTACTTCATCTTAAGGAGATTCAAAGAAAGGATTTTGGCAAGTACAGGTTTCTGATCATAAGAGGCCTGTAAGGTCATAAAACTGAACTGGGTAAGAAATTCCAGAGCTAATGGAGAAAATGATACAAGCAGAATAAAAATTACTTGGGACTGAATGAACTGAGGAGGATGATAACCATTTTTATGACTTCTCGTTTGAAACAGTACTGGCTTTTTAATGTTTTGTTTTTCCAGATTTAAGGACATCTTTTCTCTTGTCTATGACTTACAACAAATTGGTAAAGTATAACTTTGTAAACAAAGATGAAACATTTACTTTTTCTCCCTACAAGATCCCTCCAAAATTCTTTTCATGGTGAAATAGTTCTTTACGTGTTCAAGAAGAATCTGTTCTGAGTCTGAGCAGACAGTTAAGAACTCAGGTTGACTTTATGGAGCCAACAAAGCCCCTTGGAAAAATTGGCCTGGTATTTTCCTGACAAGGTTCCAGCCAAGCAATCCTAAAAAGAGCTGACATCATCAACCACTATTCTTGCTGCCCTTATATAAATGACCAGTTCAAGTCTAATACAAGCAAATTAGTTTAACTGTGATTACCCTTGGAAAAATTGGGGATAATTATAGAGAAAAAAGTTGTATTTGCACCTTCGTCTATATTAGATTCTGATCCTGTTAATTATCTTTAAAATTTTGTTATATACCTCTAAACCGGCCTAGATCCTGAATCCTAGTTTCGTCAAATATCTGGCAACAACTCACCAAACGAATGTTCCCGATTTTCTCCAACCCTACTGATCTGGAATCACTAAAAACAAAGACTGCCCTTGAATCTCCCTAGAAGGAGGTACCAAATTCTTTTCACTACCCAGATGGCAGCCAAACTTAAGGGACCTGAAGCTTAGAGACACATCTCACAGCTGAAGAAGGCTCCACTCTATACAGACACTGGAAACACCCAGATCAAGCTGGCGAAGAAGAGGCTGGCATTCAGGCAGACTGCTTATATGCAAGATGCCAGATCAAGACTTCATACTTTAACTGAACATAAAACCTTTTTTTTCTTCTCTTTCTTTCCTTCACTCTGGCATCAGCCTGGAAAGCTAATGCCCCCATATTTTTCTCCCGGGCCATTGCTAAGGCGGTGGTAAACTCTGCCTTTCAGACTGCTGGATTTGTCCTCAAAAACTCCTATCTGCCCTTTAACAGTGCAACCTTAGTGGGGGTGACCTGTGCCCTGAAAGGATCTGTCTTTGTCTATGGTGGTCATCGTGCTCCGTGAGCCTCTGAATGCCTAGTTGGCAAGACACAACCAGATAATGTCTCTTAGATTATCTAACTGTGCCCCTAACTTTCTATAAATAAACGAAGACACCTCATTTGTCGACTACCCTGGATCTACACCAGCAAGTTAGAAAGGAATTACCAGGAGGCCTTCAGGACTCAGGATCAGGACTCACTTCCTTTGGCAGGGCCATGTTTCCCTGGTTCAGAGTAAATGTAAACGAGAATATGATCAGAAACCTCTCCTCAACTCTTGAAAATACTGCAGAATCCATTGCTAAACAATAGCTTCCCACAAGATTCTCTGGCCAAAGTTGTTCTTGGTAAGAGGATAGCGCTCGATTATCTTTTAGCTGAGCAAAGAGGTGTCTGTGCTGTGGCCAGACCACCTATTGTACCTGGATCAACACTTCTGAAGAAGTTGAAACTCAGCTGCATAAGATCACGGAGCAATCCACTTGGCTTAAAATGGTGACTCCTTCAGCAGAGTCTTTCTTTGACATCTTTGATTTTGATTGGTTTGAGTCTTGGGAACCATGACTCCAAAGTGCACTAAAAATATTGGGAGTTATCCTGTTTATAACAGTCTCAATGAACTCCTTGGTGCATTGTATTTTCTCAAAAGCTTTAAATGCATGTTTACAGCTGCTAAACACCAAGAAAATGATCTCCCTGAGACTGGAATATCAGCAAAGGACCAAAGGAAATGGCCAACTTAAAAACTGTGAACCTGAATTCATGGCCTGTGAATATCACAGAGATTGAGCAAAAACTGTAATGACCTGTGACTGCCACACGGAGGACTGACAAAAGCTACAAGAACTACAGAGCAGTAGCCGAGTGGTGCCTAATGCCTGACATTTTAATCACATCTCTCGGTCAAGCTGAGAGTCTGATCAAGAGGGGAGAATTGTTATAAAGGAGACAGCATACCCAAAATGGAGTCACTTGTGCTAAATCCCACACCAGCAAACCAAGGCTTAATACCTAACCTAACTACAGTTTCAATCCCTCCAGGAATGTAACCTTTAACTAGACAACATGGAATTACCTGGTCAACACTAGTGAGATGATCTACCCAACAGACCCCTCCCATTCCCCTTAGGAAAGCGATCTTGCCTGAAACAATGTATTCTTTGCTAATAATTTCCTTTTTCCACCTTTCAAAACCTTTTCTTTACTACAGTCTGGCAGTCTGAAGGTTCAAATGTCTTGAGAGGTGCCAGGAAGAACTTTGGGACAGCTTCTAAATGGATTCACCAACCTTAGTGCATACTGGCCTCATTCCTCAACCTAGAATAGTGGAAAGGGACCATAAAGCAAACTGAGACAAGCAAAATGGGACGGCTGAGTTTGCTCTAGAGCCGAGAGCACCAGTGTTGGACGAGCAGGGACACAATCACATCCTGGTCCTTCTTTCAGCTCTATCATCCCACGGGTGTCCGTGGCTGTGCTGCTGACCTCCGAGCTGAATATTCAGGTGTATGTCTCAACCATGGGCCTCACTCTTACCACTGGGGCAGACACGGCCACAGTCTTTCCTGGGGAAGGAGAAAGTTGAGCCACATTCTGCAAATTTCCAGAACCCAAGGAAGTCCAGAGTTGGAATTTTGGAATGTAAAAATAATACATGCTAAAAATTTGAAAAATATGCAAATTAAAAAAATATCACGTCCCCATAACTATACCATTCGGAGGCTCCCAGAGCGGTCGTTTACAATATTTCCTTCTTTTTTTCTTTACCCATTTTGTCGGGTAGTTGAGACTACACATTTTGATACCTTGCTTTGCATGCATAACAGAGTGTAAGAATTTCTGCATGTTATTAAAAATATGCTACAAAAGTCATTTCAATAACCATAATTATTAGCACATGGGTATTTATAGTAATTATCACACTGATTTTACTTTTGGAAATTTAGATTGCTCGATTTTTCTCCATTGTAAGTAATGCTAATTGAGCTGGCATGACCATGTACTCGTGAAAATGTCCAAGTCAAAAGCAGCATTTTGAGATTTTTAAAAGTAATCTGTAATTTGAGATGTTAAAAATAATTTATAACAATATGCTTTTGTCACAGATGCCATTGATTATTAAGAACAATTTAGTGGAACTTGCTTTGGTATGAATGGGCTTACAACCCCTTGTTTCTCTCTTACCAAAGTATTCTGGGAACTACTTCTCAGAGCTATGAGAGATAATCAGATATTACCAAAGGTCAATTTGAAAGTCTTTCGATTGGCTGGAAAATACAGATGCAAATCAGATGTCCTCTTCCTTCGCGGGCCCCTGCCTGTCCCTCCATCGGCTGCCCCCACCCTCTCTCCTTACCCTCTGGTCTTCCCCTCATTCTGCGGAAAACCTCCCTCCAAGAGTGGGCTGATCCAGGTCCATTGCCCAGAATGTTCTCAGTCCTCAATCCTGCTGCCAGCCCAGGATGGCAGAACAAGACCATGTCCCTCCCAGTAACATTAAGGCCGGGATGGGGGGTAAAAGCCTTTGAAGTCAGACTGAGTAGGGCTTAAGCACACTTCTAACTGCTGTGTGATCCTGACCTTTCCAAACTTCAGTCGATTCAGTAAAATCAGACCTGATCTCAGGAAACAGGTGCTAGAGCCAAGGCGGAGTCTGGGATAAGGACTGGAGCCAGGTATTTGTGAGCTGAATAGCCCAGGAGTGTTTGGCCTTATATATGCTGCTTCGGTGGGACGGTTAGGAGGTCGTGTTACCGTGACAGCGGCAGCCAATCCCCCAGGACCTCTCTGAATCGAGTTACTTCTCTCTGCTAAGTAATGCTTTCTCAGAAATACCCTCTCTCCCATTACCTGCCCCACGCCCCAGAAAGGCTGGGTGCAGGACGGCTGCCATTGTCTTGAAGGTTTCCCCTGTGGGGGTTGCCTGCGTGGCCACACGTGCTGCTCTTGAGAAGACGGGATGCAAAGTTGAAGGTTCCAGAGTATCTGAGGTCTCAGGGGGTGCAGCAGGGTCTCTGCCAGCCGGCACTGTGAGGTTTCCACTTGAATGAGTCCCAGACTTTTCCCCTCTGGGTTTAAAGATTATATAATGCACTAGAAGTAAGCTCTTTCCAATTAAAAAAAAACACACACACACAAACAAAACCCAAATCCTACCTCTGCTCAGAGGACTCTCTTTAGATCTGGAGAGTACCCCAGAGCACGCAATGATGAAGACTGAGGACGGGGCCTCGGGAAGGTGCCAAGGACAGCAATAGAACATTGTCTGACATGAACACCTAGATTTTGCCTTGAACTATCAGAAAAGCTGAGCTGAATTCAGGGCACCCACAGCTCCCCAGGAAACACTGCCTCACACACACGATGAAGTCAGAGAAGTCCAGGGTGGCCTGAGGAGCGCTCGATGGAGGAGAAGGTCACCCAACAGCGACCTGCCCAGCTCTGCCACCCCTTCCTCACCCCACATCGTGCCACTTGCTGCTGGGTGTACCCGGCCACCCCTGTGATTAGTCCTTAGAGAGGAAGTATGGTGACACGGCAGGAAATTCAATGTGCTTCTATTCTGTTATGATGTGTGACCCGGGTTATGAACCGGATTCCAGTTGTTTTTGTGTAACTTATGTCTACTTTGGTGTCCATCACCATGGCTGGTTCCCTGGGGCCACAGGACATGAAGGAAAGAGAACTTGTTTTGGATCAGACTTATCTGTGCAAAGTGCTGGCTGTATATCTTACTACCAACGTGATCCTAAACCAGGTATGCTGTCGGGTAGGCCTTACGCTTCCTCTGAGTCTCACTTTCATCTCATGAATAATTATCCTGGATGGTTGTAAAAGTTAAGGAGAATTGAAGAGAGGTGCCTGGCCCGTCAGGCTGTCGATATGGCATATTACTATTGAGTAGTCTTACATCTTGTCTTGTGGAAACCTCACTGCTCTCCTGAAACTGGGTCCCTACCTTGTCCTGTCCTTCTCCTTAGAGAGAGAACAGACCCTGATACTCAGTCCTACATTCAGCTCTCAGATCTTCACCAGGAGGTCACTGACCAGGCTGGATCCCCAAACCCGGCCTCCCAGCTCCCTTTGCAGGCTTGCAAACCAATTAGTCCTTGTTGGGCTTCCTAGATACTCTTCCTGCATGGATCTGCCCATTTGTTACTGTTGGCTCTGGACATTACGACCTTCCTGTCACCTCCCTTACACCACCTATGGGTCAGGTCGATCCTGCAAATACTTGGTCCATTGATAGTACTTGAGTAACTGTCTCCAGATGCTCATTCTCTTCTACTCTAGCCTATGACCTCCTGAACCCTTGAGTTATCATTCCGGCAAGTGAGAACACCAGAGAGGGCTCAGGAAGTGGCTAGAACCCAACCTCAAAAGGGGTAGTGCTTCCACCGCATATAGGAATAGCATCAGCGTTAAAAGTCCATACTCTATTCCTTCATTGAACGAATATTGTTGAGTGCCTGCTACCAACCAGATGCTGTTGTAGGCAGTGAGAACAGGGTTGGGGAGGTTCGAATGTTGGGAAATTATACTGGGGAGTCATTACTAACAATGGCATGTTCTTTAGGAAAGGTAGAGAGTAACAGGATGAAATGGACTGTCAGAAAATCTAGACTGATGGTAAAGAGTGAGCAGATGGTAACAATGAGCTTTTGTACAACATTTTCCAGTTTCTGAGAAATCATGGTATCATGTCACACAATCATCTTGGTGACAGTGGCCCAGGAAGATAGATTACAGTCCATTCTGGGGGGAGGGTGTCCTTGCCTGGGGTCCCAGTGAGCAGCAAAGTGGGGCCTCAAACCTCTGGCTTGTGGTTCCCAGTCTTCCCATCTGTATTTCTTTGCCCAGCAAAAATGTTATTTACTCCACATACATTGCATGTTTTCTCTTAAAACAAACAAACAAACAAACAAACAAACAAAACAACAATGACAACAAGACAACTACAACAATAACAAAAAACAGGGCACCTAGGTGGCTCAGTCGGTTTAGCGTCTGCCTCCAGCTTGGCTCATGATCCCGGCGTCCTGGGATTGATTCCCATATCGGGCCCCCCGCTCAGTGCGGAGTCTGCTTCTCCCTCTCCCCTTCCCCCTGCTCATGATCTCTCTCGCTCACTCTCAAATAAATAAATAAAATATTTTTAAAAAACCCTCTCAATTAAAAAATCTGTAAAGCTTTATCACAGTGTTCCCACAAAAATGACAAGAGGGAGGAATACTATCAGAATTATCCTGGGGATTTTTTCCAAATACATACGGGTACTCTGTTTCTCCCTCTGTCCTCTGCTCCCAAATTCTGACAGTATCATTGTGATACATCTGATTTGCAAGAGTGCCCTTAAAATTTTTTTAATTGTTTTTTTTTTTATTTAAATTCGAGTCAGTTAACATATAGTGTAGTGTTGGTTTCAGGAATAGAATTTAGCGATTCATCACTTACATACAACACCCAGTGCTCATCCCAACAAGTGCCTTCCTTAAGGCCCATCACGTGGTTAGCCTATCTCCCCACCCACCTGCCCTGCAGCAAACCTCGGTTGTGTTCTCTATATTTAAGAGTCTCTTACGGTTTGCCTCCCTCTCTGTTTTTATCTTATTTTACTTTTCCTTCCCTTCCCCTATGTTCATCTGTTTTGTTTCTTAAATTACAATGAGTGAAATCATATGATATTTGTGCAAGAGCTCCCTTGACTCTGCTGTCAGCCTTCCCTGCAGTGTGTCCTGCGAATCCCCTCCCCGACTCCTTGAGGAAGCTTAGTCCTGGTGGTTTCTGCTCTGTGTTCAGTTGTGCAAGCACTGGAGAAAGAGAAGATGTGACTAAAACACTATCAGTGAGAAAAAACATGGAGAATATGTCCCCTGCCCCCCCCATGCAGAGAATCATATGATTAATACGGGTGGGTTTTCCCCCCAGCCAGTGACATCTATTTGGATATCGACTCAGCATCTCAAGCACAACACGTCCAAAAAACAAGTTCTTGGTCAATCCATCGCCAAGCCCTCACTTCCCCATTTCAGTAGATGGTAACTCCATTCTTCCCAGTGCTCGGGCTGAACATCTGGAGGTTTCCTTGACTCTCCCTCCAGTTCAGCACATCTATTCATCCCTAATCACCCCGCACCAAGCAACATCCTTTCGCTGTGTCTAATAGCTTCCCCTTTCCCCTGCACTGTCTTTACAGCACTTAACATGGACAAACAGATATGGATCCACTTGTTTATTGTGTGTCTTCTTCCACTACAAGGCATAGTTCATGAGAGCCAGCACTGTTTTGTCCACTGCTGTATCCTCCTGGTGCCCACAGCACACCACCCAATTACCTTTAAGTAGGTGAATGAATAAATGTTACTGTTGTCATTGTATGTAAATCATTTGCAAATCTATTGCTTTTCCCATTTAATTAGTATGAAGTTAAGCGACCACCCCATTAGTACTCAGGGCCAGCATCTCCGCAGCATCTTGGAGCTTCCTGAATTCTACGACTTTCCAACTGTAAGTAGCCTGGGGACTCTGACTTTCCTGCAGAATTAAAAGTGTGGCTCTGGGTGATGCTAGGTCAGTAATATCCCTCCTTTTTTTTTTTTTTTTTAAAGATTTTATTTATTTATTTATTCGACAGAGATAGAGACAGCCAGCTAGAGAGGGAACACAAGCAGGGGGAGTGGGAGAGGAAGAAGCAGGCTCATAGTGGAAGAGCCCGATGTGGGACTCGATCCCACAACGCCGGGATCACGCCCTGAGCCGAAGGCAGATGCTTAACCGCTTTGCCACCCAGGCGCCCCAATAATATCCCTCCTTTTGAGCACTCTTAGGGGTGGTAGTTCTGACTTCTGTTGGATACAAAAACATTTTAGAAGTGGCAAACAGAAACTCTGTGCATTTGTCAATAGGTGTAGAAAAGGAAAAAAAACAGGTACCATTGTTGACAGCCAGCAAGATTAATAGATTAAAAACACTTTAGCTAAATATTATTTTAAATATTTACTATAAAGAAAGTGACATTATATTTATTCTTTCAGGGAATAAACTGAGCAGAGATGAACTGCACAATCAGAAAAGAAGCGAGGGCAGGAAACACTGCAGCTCTGAAGGCTTGAGAACCAGCCTAGCCACAAACTAAAGGAAGAGAGAGTTGCACAGGCTCCCTGCCACCTCAGCAGAGGTCAGTTTTGGTGGCGTGATTGCTGGGCTTCATGCTTTGTGCTTGGCTTAGTCCCAACCACTGGGTCCCTGCAGCCTGCTGCTCTGTCTCTTCCTCACTGAAAGTTTGTTTGGACTCTTTTGACTTCTCATTCCATCTCTATTCAATTCAATTCTCCACCTGCCCTCCTTGAACCCCTACCCTCCAGGCTCCTGAGCTCCTTCCTTTGGAACCCAGGGCAATGACGCACTTGCTCTCAGTCTGTCCTTTTCCTTGTGGACACAGCTTCAAAGCCTCTGTGATCTATCTTTGTGGTCTTTCATTTATAGGCAAGGTGTAAGTATAGACAAACACACCATGGACCAAGAGACCTCTGACCAGTTCCCGCAATTAGACCAGTGGCCTTTGTCCAACTTGGATTCCTGGTGCTTTCAGTATGACTTATTCTTCCATGTCTAGGCATTTTCCTGGGATCAAAGAGATTAAAGCTTGCTGCTATTTGTTACTTGCTTTTTTTTTTTTTTCCCCAGCCTGCTCTCGGTCATTTATTTTTTATGACTCAGAGCAAGTTCATTCCTGACTGTACTTCTCGTAAGTAGTTGGAATCCAAGTGGCATATGCTTCACAAAATTCAGAGAGCCTCACTGATCTTTGCAGAGCTGTATTTTGATTTTCTAGTCCACTAGTTGTCAACCTGAGAAAGTGCTTGGAATAATCTGAGTAGCTTCAACAAATACATGTAAATGCCTGGACCCCAGCCCCAGGGATTCTGACTTAATTGGCTGGTGACCTGGCCTGGTCACACAAAGGTCCTCAGGTGAGACCCGGATTCAGTTTGTCTCGATATCTAATCCCAGGAAGCTCTGACAACAACCCATCCCAATCCCACCCCACTCCCCGCCCTTTAGCTGCTTTTTATAGTGAGGGCTCCAAGAATCACACCATGTCTATAAATATCCTCCAGCAATTCCCAGTTATTTGTAAAATCTGCTCTTTTAAAAAGCCAGCCAACTTATTTTATAGCAAAAAGTTATACTACATTCATATAACTATGAGTTTAACAAAATAAAAATTAAAGCTTTAAAGCAAGAAGAAAAATCCATATTGAAAGCACATGAATGTGAATGAAACACAGTGGATAAAATCAGACCCCTTGGGATTCTGAATTAGAAGGCCTGCCCCCTGTCCTGGCTGTCTCTTGCTTGATCTGCAATCTCAGGCAAGTCTCTTACCCTCTTGCTTCTTAATTTCTTCATTTTTAACATCAAAATGAGTAAGGGACAGGTGGGGCTAGGTAGGGAGAGATAGGTAGGGGGCCATGGCATCAGGTTCACAAAACTCAAAGTGTGGGTGATGTGAGGAAACCAGAGATAAAGGAACAAACCAGACCATCCTGTCCTAGATGTCAGATGGGGTGTGTGTGTGTGTGTGTGTCTTGTTCTAACAGCTACTTGTGACCAACCAAAAATTACTGGACCCTAAAAAGGAAGTAAGCCATTGAAGGTGTTATCACTAGTCCTTACTCAATGGGGCTATCAATAGAGCTGTTAAATAGATTTAAGTTAACTGGTTAGCTTTCTATAAAAGACCATCCCTAAAAGCCCTCAGTGGCAACCCTGTTGGGATCCCTCTCACTCCTGAGAACTTTTTTTCTGTATCCTTGCTTAATAAACTTCTATCGTTTAACTCACTCTCCGTTGTCCGCGAGATTCATTCTTTGGCTCTGGGAGACAAGAACCTAGCTCTCCCGCATCACGTTGGTGCTGAAATCCAGCAACACTCCCACTGAAGGGTGACTCTTTTCTTTCCTGGGAGAAGTCTCTCCCTTAGACGACCTCTTTTAACAAACAAAATCCAGGCACCTGTTGGCCAGATAAAGGAGAGTAGTGCGGCTGCCAGTTTTAACCCCCGGGAGACAGGCTTCTGGAGAAAGATTTGGTCAATTTCCTTTCCCCAGAAGAAGGGAATGTTAGCCTAACCCTACCCAGTTCTGCTTTCTGTTCATTGGCTTTTCTTAGGTGGCTTTCTTCCCCCTCAGGGGCTTGGCCTCAGGTCCTTCTAATCTCCAACGATCAGTATGCCCTTCTAACCAGGGATTCATTTCAGGGTTGCCTTTTATCCTGCAAAATTCCTTCTCTAAGCACCTGGGAATTTTAGGGATTCAGTGGGCCCGGGGAAGAGTGTTGCCTACGTAGATGTAAGTTTTTTTTTTTTTTAATTATTATAATTGATGAGGGAATGGAAGGCAAACTGAGGACAAAGCAGAAGCTGACACCCTGTAATCCCCCCACCCCTGGATGTATGCAACATGCCTCAGGCACTCCTGGCTGCCCTGAAGGACAAAGAAAGTCCTTGCTAACTACAGCCCATTGACAAGTCCTTGAAACAGGCACGGTGACATTCCTCTGGGAATTCAGCTGCCTGGATGTTAATACTTGGCTAAAGGCAAAAGGCAGTCCTAGCCTGACCCCCTCCCCTCCACCAAGATCCTGTAAGTCTACTTTAACGTATAAAAATTCCTTTGGAAACTTCCTTTATCTCTAACCCCCCAAGATACGTATTGGCAATCATCCCCCAAGCATATGGCCCATCGATATACATCTGAAGGGTCTCATGACTAAGGTTTTATTAGACGGTAATAAATGACCCTTTCCCAACAGTAGCTAGCCCCCTCAAGGTCCTGGAGACCTTGCTTCCAAAATTCCTTAGAGACTTACGCTACCCCTAGCCCCCTCCCCACTTGAGGGTATAAAATAGGCCATCCCTCACAACCCCAGGGCAGTATCTCTTTCTGCCCACGGATCCTGTCCCCCTGCTTTAATAAACCACCGTTTTGCACCAAAGACGTCTCAAGAATTCTTTCTCGGTGGTCGGCTCCGGACTTCACCCCACTGAACCTCCCCTGTACTTCATCAATAATCATATTTTTTTATTATATTATGTTAGTCACCATACGGTACATCCCTGGTTTCTGATGTAAAGTTCGATGATTCATTAGTTGCGTATAACACCCAGTGCACCATGCAATACGTGCCCTCCTTACTATCCATCACCGGTCTATCCCATTCCCCCATCCCCTCCCCTCTGAAGATGTAAGTTTTTTCATTTAAAAATGTCTTTCGTGAGAACTTGGTTCAGGAAGGACAGGAAAAATGCCCAGGGTTAAGGCGAGGAAGCATACCTGAAATTGGTATATTGGTATACTTGGCTTTACTGGTCAGGCACCTTGGGGCTAGGAATGCAAGCAACTTTACAGGCTCAAACCATGAGGACTCAATCAAGTGAGCTCTGAAGACCAGGGAGCGCGTGTAAGGACTGGCAGTCCGGCGCTTTGAACCTATTTCCCCCCCATTTGGGGGGAAATCCAGACAAGAAAAGGAGGATTGGGTGACGGCCGGGTAAGAGTGGCTACTCCCACCAGCCTGAGCCCTCCTCAACCCAGGATGTTAGGCCACTCTTTCACTTTGGGTAGGAAACCAGGCAACTCCTTGGTTGACAGGGGAGAGCTGATATGCAGGGAGCCTTCATAGTCACCTCTCTATAACAGAAACGGGGTAACTCCCGCTGGGATCGTGAAATGGGAAACAAACCACTCCCCGCAGGGACTCCTCTGGATTGGGTACTGCAAAATTGGGTAATTTCCCCTTGTAAACTTTTCTAGTGTTTTTCATGGGTTAAACATGGCGGGTTCTTGAAGGCAAGGTAAAATAGGGAGTGACCTTCTTGCCAAGGCATGGTGTCTTCTCCAGTTCCCAAGGACTCTCCCTTGGGGTGCCTTTGAACCCACTGGAAACAATCTGGATGGCAAATTTAGGAAAGGCTTGAGCTCCTGTGATGCTCACTGCATGGCCACAGTGGTATCTATCCGGTGTCTTCTGCAGGAAACAGGGCAAATAGATGGAGGTATCTGAGTCCATCCGGGCTTTCAGGGCTCTCAGTCAGGACCCAGACCCAAGGTCCTCTTGCAGAACGTGTCTGGTGGTAACCAGACCAGTACACTCCCTCCTGACATATTGGGTAATTGCCTAAATAGGCCTCCTCCAAATAAAAATGTTCATTCTAGAAATTTCTCCTTATGTAGTAAGTAGTCACTAGAAAAAAATTAAAGAAAAAGGCAGCAGTACAAAAGCCCAAGGCTGTCCTTTGTCTGCTACTTGTTCAAAATGAGTTCAGGAAAATGCAAAGAAACTCAGTTCATGATCTCAGAGTCCCCTCGGCTGGAAGGAAAGGGCCCCTACTTGTAACCCCAGTTGACTCCCCGTCCTGAAGCCCACCTAAATGTTGCATCTAAGATAAATGAGGAGGAAACGCAACCTAGACCAGCTCAAAAGAATAAAAAAATATGCGTCTACACCGGTGTCCTCATTCTTAATCACTGAAAATCTTTGGGTTTATTCGTTCCTGCCTCCGTGCCAGGCACTCTCGACTGGGCAGCAAACAACAGACAAAAATCTCTGCCCTCTGAGAGCTCAAATTCTAATGACGGAAAGACCATCAACAAGTCAACTGAACCCATTGGAAACTATATTAGGAAGGGACAAGAGCGTAGAGAAAAACGAGGCAGGAAAGCGAGTTCGGGAGTGGGGCGCTTGCAATTTTAAGAGGGTGGTCAGGGAGGCTCGTGTCTGAGGAGGAGAGGGAGCAGGATGTCTGGACATCAGGGAACAGAGGGGAGACCAGGCGCGAACCGCCAAGCAGCTGTGCAGGCAGTGTGAGAGGACCAGCAAGGAGGCCTGTGGGGCTGGGGCAGAGCGAGCAAGGAGAGGAAAGCGGGAACCAGCTCACAGCGGGTCTGGGGGCTGCTGAACTGGCTTTGGGAGCCATCCATCCGAGGCTCAGACAGAGAAGTGACCCATCCCAGAGCAGCTTTGCAAAGGGGCACGCTGGTGGGAGTGTCCCCAAATGCGCCAAAGGTGGAAACAGGAAGAGCAGTTGGGAGGCTGCTGCTGAGATCAGGGGAGACACGCCGATCCCCCCCACCAGGGTGCTGGTTGTGGAGATGCTGAGAAACAATCTATTTTTGAGGATAGCGTTTTGGATGTGGGGTGCAGAGAAAGGATGAGTCAGGGATGACACTGCAGGTTTTGGCCTGAGAAGCAGGAAAGATGGAATTGCCGTCAACTGACACACTGGGGAGACTGTGACTGGAGGAAGTTGGCAAGCCGTCCTTAGGACGTCAGCTCGAGAGTTAAACTGTGGGATGCGTATCGGGCACCCGACTGGAGCTCTCAAGCAGGAGCTGACCCCTCAAGGGTGCGGTTCAGGGGAAAGGTCCAAAATGGACATAGAAACGTGGGAGTCACCAGCTTACAGACATTCTGTAAAGTCATGGCAGCGGATGAGACCACCCACGGGGAGGAGCGGGCCAGGGTCGGAGCTCTGGGGCAGCTTACAGTTCAAGGTTTGGGGGAGTCAGAGAAAGAGCCCAAGAAGCAATCAGTGAATTAGGGGGAAAAAAAACAGGAAAGGATGTTTTCCTGCAAGCGGAGAAAGCCGTGTTTCATGAAAGGTGCTGCCAACAGTGTCAGGTGCTGGGAGGTGAGCACTGAACATTGACCAGTGGATTTTCCAATGTGAAAGCCAATGGTGAGTGTAACAAGAGCTAGAGTTCGGGAAGCCTGATTGGAGGATGGAGGGAAAGGAATGGGAGGCAGTCCAGAGCCCTCTGAAGAAGTCCTGCGGGATGGCAGGGGAGAAGGTGGGGGGTGGGGGGAGGCGGGAGATGCGAAGGTCTGGGAGAAAGAGCTGGTTACGGGAATGATCTAGCAGAGGGTGGGGGGCAGGGGTGTGTGTGCGCTAGGGTGACGTCCTCCGAGGAAACAGAGAGCTAGGGCTAGTGCACAAGTGGGTTTAGAGAAGGGTGGGCAGTTCACTTGCTCTGAAAGGCAAGAAACTTTCTCCGATCATTTCTGACCCTCTTTTCCGACCTTTGCAGTTGTTTCAACAAGTGTGAAGCAGAGGCCCCCCTCATCTGGCTAGGAGGATGGGAAGGGCATGGCGGAGATTTGGTCATCATCACATTTGAATTCATGGATTCATTTTTCTTTCACAAATACAAAATCTGTTCTTCCATAGAGAGAGGAGGAGCCGGACTAGAAGGGGGAAGAGACAGAAAGCCCTGAGCATCCTGCAAACCCAAGAGCAGCCCAGCCAGCACTGAGAGTATCCAGCTGATATTTTCTGAGTGACAAATGTACGTGGGATAAGAGATATTTGCACTTCTGCTGAAGTTACGTTCTATTCCACAGGCAAAGGAGGGCTACGGAACATTCCTTCTCATTCAGATAGCTGACTTCACTTTAGAAAAACAAAGCAGAGCAAAGACATGTGCCCTAAAAGGAACTGCCCCTCAGGAGACAGCAAGCTGAACTAGTTTTGCACATACTATAAAACATTCATCAGTTTTGGTGTGAGGTCTGTTTTCAAACGTAGACTACGCCAGGGGACAGGCGTGTTCCACGAAGAGCTACCGACGCATCCCCAGCATTCTAGCATATTCCCAGAAGACCATTTGGCCGATAGCTGTGCAAAAATGAATAGTATCATCTAAGAAATGAAACACTTTTTATTGGGATTAATAATAATTCATAATTACATAAAGATGGTAGAATTCCCCTTAACATAGGAAAAGAGGGCTATTTAGCACAACTTTTAAAAGGTAATAATGAGGTGAATTTCTGCCTGCATTTTATTTGGAATAGTACCTGATAACATCATTTTTAGAAAGATTAAGTTTAACACCCAAATTCTAAAAACCACTGTGTGAGACCTTTGTGTGTGTGTGTGTGTGTGTGTGTGTGTGTGTGTGTTAATTAATGACAAACCGGGAGCAATATCACAGGAGGTCTCTGGTCACTTGCTGTGACAGAAGGGGAATTCTCAGGGGAGCCACACCCCCTTGGAGTTTATGAGTCTCGACGTGGAAATCAATGGCGCTGTCAGGCAGCTGTTAGATTGATCCAAAGCAAACTGTCCGTTGCACGATTTTTATGCAATGTGATTTCCCACAGTTTCTGGCATCCTTTACACAGGCAACAAAATAAATACAAGGGTCACTTCTTGCCACAGGGCCTGCATCAACTAGACCAGCCCCTTGACCAGGGGCCTTCTGCACAATCAGTTCTGCAGACCATGATCTCCCCCTCCCTCCACCTCCTTCTAGCACCTTCTAGCATCGAATGCCATTCCCTGCAATAGATCTCAATTTATGAAACAATTCTAACAACAAAAATCCAGTAAGGAAATTCAATAAAAGCTGACACCATAAAATGCCACAAATCACTAGAGGAAATGGGCCCATGGATCAATGAGCCGGATATCGGAAAAACTCTTTAAAGCATTTGATTGAATAAAACAAAAGCCACCTTCCGGTTTTTACATTGTTCTTTTGAACAGTGGTTACATTTGTTGAGTGTGTGTGTGTGTGTGTGTGTGTGGCGGTGGGGGGTTGGGGTTGGGGAGAAAGAGAACTGTAAGGTGTAAGTAACTCCTGGAGGCGAACTACGCGGATTAAATTAACCACCAAGGGGTGCCTGGGTGGCACAGAGGTTAAGCACCTGCCTTCGGCTCAGGGCGTGATCCCGGCGTTATGGGATCGAGCCCCACATCAGGCTCCTCTGCTATGAGCCTGCTTCTTCCTCTCCCACTCCCCCTGCTTGTGTTCCCTCTCTCGCTGGCTGTCTCTATCTCTGTCAAATAAATAAATAAAATCTTTAAAAATAAATAAATTAATTAATTAATTAGCCACCAAGTTGCAAAGCAGCTCCGTAATTTGGGCCAATGCCTCCTACATTTACATGACTTCTTCCTCTTGCGTTTTCAAAACTTATATATAGCATTTTTTTCTAAGCCATAGTTTTTATAAAAACAATGCTACCTAATTAAAAATAGCTTATAAAATAAACAAAAACATACAGAGACAAACCAAAACCACCTCAAGCCCCAGGACTTCAAGAATTGCACATCAGGGATTTCCTCTCCACCTATTTTCAGTGCGTGCATAAGCAATTTTCAGCACGTGCATAAGCAATTTTCAGCCAAAAAATATTGTGCCATATACGTCGTACTTGACTTACATAACATTATATCATGAGCAATTTTTATTTTATAAATATTCTTAGGAGATTTGTTTTATAGACGTTACCCACTATTCCATATTATGGTATTACGGTAAACATTTTAAGTAATCTTTTTGTGGGATTCTGTAAGACAGTTCTAGTTTTTCACTATTGTAAATGTATGTTGCAAATGAACTATTTATAGTGTATTTATTTACTTTTCTAAAGATTTTATTTATTTATTTGACAGAGAGAGAGACAGCCAGAGAGAGAGGGAACACAAGCAGGGGGAGTGGGAGAGGAAGAAGCAAGCTCATAGCGGAGAAGCCTGATGCAGGGCTCGATCCCATAACGCCGGGATCACGCCCTGAGCCAAAGGCAGACGCTTAACGACTGTGCTACCCAGGCTTCCCCTATAGTTTATTTTTTGTACCGATACCTGAGTATTCTGTTATGTTATTCTCTGAAGACCCTGATAACTCAGTCAGTCACGCCACTGATGCCTGCACACCGCCAGCCAAAACCTATGACTCACATCGACTCATTTGTCTCTGCATATTTTGACTGCCTATCCCTGAGCACATTTAACACATTTTTTAATTTTAGTCTCACTTAAAAAATTTTTAGTTTGATAGGCAAAATGGCAGAGTGTTTTTCATTAATTTTTGTTTTGTGTTTTAGTATGGCTAAATATATCCTCAGTGGTTCGATAATCTTTTCCATGTCTGACTCATACCTATCACGGGTCTGTCATAGGTGCTCAATTAATATTGAATGAATAATCAACGGAGAGAAAACTCATGGTTTTTCTATTTTGTCAGACGATTTTACTGCTTTCCTTATCATAAAAACATATTTTACTACTCGTATATTTAGGATATCCACACCTTTCCATTGATATGACAAAATTTGCCGATATTTACGTAATTTTGCTTATGGTGTTTTTTTTTTAACTTACAGAAAGTTTAACATTTTGTATTGGCAAATATCTGGATTTCTTTCCCATTGTTATCGTTCTGTTATTTTATGCTTAAAAGATGTCTCTCTTTCCAATTCAAGATAATATTAATCTGTATTTTCTTTTGACTGTTTATGGTTTCACATTTTATATTTAATGCAAATCTATTAGGAACTGGTATATGGCTAATGGAGAAAATGATTAAGTTTTTTCAAGTAGTTAATTAATTGTATCTAACATTTATTGTGTAATATATTTTTTACTCAAAGAGTTTTTTATTTCATCACTATTATTTATAAAATTTATGTTTGGGTCAATTTCTGGCCTATTTATATAGTTTCACTGATCTTCCATTAAAATACTGTACTAATACCACAATGCCTCAAATTACTTTAGAATATATTAATGTTAAACTAAACATCCGCACTTCTTTCCCTACTTTCTATTTATTCATCTAGGTAGTTCCCGGAATTGTTTAATAAAATACATACACATAAAACATATAGGAAATTATATTTATATAAATCTCTCCCCATGGATTTTAGATTTGCATCTAGTCTATATATTGTGAAGAACGAAGTTATATAAAGTTCAGTGTTTCCATCCCAGCCACATGATTTCTCTCTCAATAATATTCCAATCTTTCACGTCCCTTTGTGAAATTTTATGTTTTTCTTCAAAGGGTTTCCATGGAGTTCTTTTTGCAGCTAGCTCTAGATACTTTATAACTGGATCTACTTTCCCTCCTATTTTCTAACTTTATATCACTAGTTCAGATGAAATCTACTGACATCTATTATGTGTATTTATTTTGTTTCCTGTCACATTATTTGACTCTTTCTAATTTTAATATTTCAGTTGACAGTTTTTCAGTTAGACAATTGGACATCTCCAAATGTTATGCTGATTTCTTTTCTACTATCTGTACTTGTTTTTGTAGATTTTTAGCCAGCCTCATAGATGACTCCCAGTGATCCTCGCCTGCTGGTGTTCACAGCATTACAAAGTGCCCTTCTGCACTAAGTCAGAGCTGGTCTTTGTGACCAATACAATATGGCAGGAGTGACACTTCTCAGGCTAAGTCATAAAGGCATCGTAGCTTCTGCCTTGGTCTCTTAGCTCACCTGCTCTGGAGGAAGACACCTGCCAGGCTGTGCCAACACACACACACACACACACACACACACACACACACACACACACTATGTTTACTGTATTTCTCAACCTTGCTTTATATTTTAAGCAAGATGGTTCTTTATTACGGGAACTGTCTTGTGCACCGTAGGGCTCCTGGCTTCTACAAGTCAGATGCCAACAACAGCCACCCAACTGTGAAAATCAAAATGCCTCCAGATATTGCCAGTTGTCCCCTTAGGCCACCCACCCCCCCAGTTGAAAACCACTGCTTTATTCTCTTGGCTTCATTAGATCAATCGTGTATTATCAGACATTTCAGCCTTTGGGCAGCTGTTACAAGTGCTCTAGAAATGCCCCAGTGTTCTATGTGCCAGTTATTCCTTAGACTTGGTGTATTCATGGATGGGTGAACTAGCCATTTTTCTTAATTTATTTTCTTGAGCTCTCCAAGTGTTGTCTCCAGTTCGTTCACTTCTACACTGAAATTGGCTTCCTAACCCAAATCTGTCCCAAGTTTTAATTTCGTATAACTCTAGAATAAAGTGTGTACTGTGTCAGAGAAGTGCCAAGGAAGAGTAGTAGATGGCTACAGGCCTGAAGTTTCATTAAAAGCCTCCTGGAGGAAATGACATCCACACTGATACCTGAATGAGCTCGTCAGGTGAAGTGTGTGCGATTGTAGGCAATGCCAAACCGTCATAGCCCCAAAGAGGAGAATATGTGAGGGCCCTGTGGCCAGTACAACTAAAACATAGAAGCTTCCCAGCATGTTTATTACAGGAGGGGCAGAAACAGGAATGGTAGGAAGACTGGAGAAGTAATTAGAAGCCCCACAAAGGAGCTTGGTACATGCATTCAAGAGATATTTAAGAAGTGGGTTGTCAGAATTTTATTAAAGACAGTATTTCCATGGTGAGGGAAAGGATGGCACTCAGAGTTCTAGTGTGAGCAAATGGGCAGATGGTGATGTCATTTACTTAAAACAATGAACTTGAAAGGAGGCAAGATTTTCAGAGGAAGACATATTTTGAGTTTGAAGTTCCAAGTGGAAAGACCTAGTGAACAGTTAGATATATGGCTCTGGCTCTCTGTCCCCCACTAGAGAAACATATTTGTCATTCATCCTCATATACTCGGGTTTCTCAGCCTCAGCACTATTGATATTTGGGGTCAGAGAGTCCTCTGTCGTGGGGGCCATCCTGTGCCTACAGAACGTTGTCTGGCAGCATCCTTGACCTCTACCCACCAGATGCCAGTAGCGGCCTCCCAAGTTGTAACAACCAAACGTGTCTCCAGACATGACAAATATCATCTGGGGAGCAAATTAATTCCCTGATAAGAACCACTGGGTTAAAGTTTCCATCACTAATAAAGCAGCAGGCCTTTGATTCCAGCCCTGGAGCTCTGGCTCTGAACTATACAGCTCTGAACTACTGAGCCCATAAGCAAGTCACCTCATCACTCCCTGTCCTAGCCCATAGTGGGTCTCCTAGCATTTACCTAATTCTGTAGTTACTTGTATGTATCTGTTTTCCCCACTAGAAGGTAAGCTCCCTGCAGACAGTGACCCTATATTCGTTGTGCCTAGAAGCATGGCTTGCACATTAGAGAAACTCAATAAATACTTTTTAAATAAAGGAATGAATTATAGATTGTTGATTTTGATTACTGATGATCTAAAGGGATGTTAGCGCCTATATTTATGAAAGATGTCAGTTTCTAGTTTTCTTACTTTGTGATGTACTTGTAGGGTTTGGGCACTGGTGATGAGAGCCTCAAAAAATAAAGTGACAAGTGTTTCATTTTCTCTGATTACTGCTACTGATAATTACTACTCATCTCTGATAACTATTATGTGAATTACATATTTCCTGAAAGTTTATGAAGATCCATTTCTAAAATGGTGTGGTTTTGGAAACTTTAATAGGTATTCCCTGGCAAGTTTTGTGATTTCTTTCAGAATTTTGGTATTTGAAATTTTCTACTTTGCAAATATGGTAATTTTCCTCTTCTAGGAAATTAATCCAAGTCTTTAAAAGATAGTATTACAATTTTGAACATAAAAACTTAGGTTATTTTATCTCTTGGAACTTTATGTAATTTTATATGCCTTTTCTGATTCTAATCATGGATATTTATTTTCTTTTAATTAGGTCTGTCTGCCAGAATGTTTCCTTCCCCCAAATAAGTGCTTTTAGAATTAGTTATCAATACCACTGTTTTCCTGTATTTTATTTTAGTACCTCAATTTCTTCTTATATTTTAATTATTTAATTTTTCTTTCTAAATTTAGGTTTTTTTTGGCTGGGGGTTCTCTAATTTCTTCATCTGAGTGTTTAGCAATTTTCTTTGATTTTAAGTAAAAAAAACATAATTGTGAATTTTTCCTTATAAATAATTTCAGCAATATTTGATAAGTTTCAATGTATAATGATCACATTGGCATTATTTTCTAAATAGTCAAAATTATAGCTTTGATTTCTTCTTTGGCCAACAATTATTTTTCAATTTTAAAAATTGTTGGGATTTTTAAAAACCTTATTGTCTAATTGTATTGTGAGCAGAACTGTAATTGTAATCATTACAGTTTCATTGATTTTCTCAATTAACTGTTTTAAGTTTCCTTGATTTTTGCCCTAATTCCTATTATTTATTTTCTTCTGCCTACTTTGGCTTTGATTTGCTGTTCTTTTTCTAGTTTCATAAGGTGGGAACTTAGATTATTGATTTTAGATTCTTTCTTCTTTTCTAATAACATCTTTTCAATAACATCTAATTCGATGTTAAAAATCTCCTTCTAAACACTGCTTTTATTGCATTCCATGAATTTTGATAAGTTGGTTTTCAATTTCAATTAGTTAAGAATATTTTAAAACCTCTCTTAAGATCTGTTCCGTAACTTAGGGTGCCTGGGGATGGCTCAGTTTGCTAAGCATCCGACTCTTGATTTTGGCTCAGGTCATGATCTCAGGGTTGTGAGACTGAGCCCTTTGTGGGGCTCTGCTCTGGAAGTGGAGCCTGCTTAAGATTCTGTCTCTCCCTCTGCCCCTCCCCACCGAAAAACAAAGACCTTTTCCATGTGTTATATAGAAGTATTTGTTTAATCTCCACAAATTTGGTGGTTTTAAGTTTCTGTTACTGATTTCTAGCTTAATTCCATTGTGGTCTGATAGCAGCTATTGTATTATTTCTATTATTTCATAGTTGTTAAGGTGTGTTTTATGCCCCAGAATGTGGTCTGTCTTGGTGAACGTTCCATGTTAAGAAGCATGCACGTTCTGCCATTGGATGAAGTTGTCTATCTCAATTGTATCCAGTAGGCTGACAGTATGTTAGGCTCAACTGTCCTTACGGATCTTCTGCCTATTGGACCTGTCCATTTCTGATACAGCTGTGTTGAGAGATCTGACTATGACAATGGACTCATTTATTCCTCTATGCAGTTTTTGTTTTTTTTAAAGATTTTATTTATTTATTCGACAGAGATAGAGACAGCCAGCGAGAGAGGGAACACAAGCAGGGGGAGTGGGAGAGGAAGAAGCAGGCTCATAGCGGAGGAGCCTGACGTGGGGCTCGATCCCGTAACGCCGGGATCACGCCCTGAGCCGAAGGCAGACGCTTAACCGCTGTGCCACTCAGGCGCCCCCCTCTATGCAGTTTTTGTCTCATGTAACTCAACAAAGGATGTCATGTCTTCTTGGAGAACTGACTCCTTTATCCTTATGTAATGTCCTTCTCTATCTCTGATAACTTTCTTTGCTTTGAATTCTGCTGTCTGAAATCAGGGGGGCGCCTGGGTGGCACAGCGGTTGAGCGTCTGCCTTCGGCTCAGGGCATGATCCCGGCGTTATGGGATCAAGCCCCACATCAGGCTCTTCTGCTATGAGCCTGCTTCTTCCTCTCCCACTCTCCCTGCTTGTGTTCTCTCTCTTGCTGGCTGTCTCTATCTCTGTTGAATAAATAAATAAAATCTTTAAAAAGAATAATTTAGGTGTGGGGGCACCTGGGCGGCCCGGTCGGTTGAGCATCCAACTCTTGGTTTCCGCTCGGGTCATGATCTCAGGGTCCTGGGATCAAGCCCTGAGTCGGCTCCTTGCTCAGAGGGGAGTCTGCTGGAGATTCTCTCCCTCTGCTCCTCCCCCTGCTTGGGCTCTCTCTCTCTCTCTCTCAAATAAATAAATAAATGAAATTAATATAGCTACTCCTGTTTTCTTCTGATTAGTGTTAGCACGGCACATTTTTCTCCATCCATTTACTTTCAATCTATATATCCCTTTATATTTATATTTATATTGGTTGCCTGTGGACAACATATATTTGGGTCCAGTTTTTTGACCTACTCTGATAATCTCTCATATTTAATTGGTACATTTAGACCACTGGTCTTCAAAATGATTACTGATATATTTAGATTAATATTGACTATTTTTGCTCCCTGCAAAAAAAAAAAAATTTGACTATTTCTGTTACTGTTTCCTATTTGTTGCCCTTATTCTTTGTTCCTATTTCTATCTTCCACTCTGTGGCTTTAAAAAGAGTGGCTTATGTGATTCCATTTTTTCTCCTTTCTTAACTTATTTTCTTGGTTGTTCTAATGTTTCCAATATAAATTTACAGCTCATGTAACTCTACTCTCAAATATCACCATACCACTTCCCGGGTAGCGTGAGTACTTTATAACAAAAGAATCCTAATTCCTTCCATCCCTCTATTTTATCATTACTGTCATTCGTTTCACTCATATATAAGCATATGTAAGTATATACATATATATATGCACAGATACATAATAAACCCACATAAGTGTATACAATCAAATACATTGTTGCTATTATTACTTTGAACAAGCCTATCCTCTGAAATCCTAGGCCCCTACCCCTTTCTCCTTAGTTCAGAATGGCATATACACCTCATTTTGTTTCTGACTTGGGAACTTCCATGTCCGTGTGGATCCCCCATATGTACACTATAAAATTTGATGTCCTCCTATTAATCTGCCTCATGTCAATCTGATCCTTAATCCAGCTAGATGGACCTTCGAAGGGACACAATTCTTGCTTCCCAACAACTTCCCAAGTGTTTCTCTGTATTTTTCTCCCCCATTAGCTGAGACAGGATAGCCTGAATGGGCTGAGTTGGGTATTTCCCTCCCCCGCCCCACCCCCAGTCACTTAGGCTCTGATAATAATCCAGCAGGTTAGACTCTGGTTAACCAGTTTCCACCGAGGGCAGGCTTTGTTAAGAAGAACAGAGCGCTCTGAGGTATTCCAAGACGTTCCTTTTCCCCTCCCTCTGCCAGAAGATATTTATTGTCAGAACCTGGTTGAGCTCCTGGAGATAAATCTCTCAAAACCATGGTGGCCCCTATGACTAGGTCCCTGGAGTTTCTCATTCTCAGAGTTGTCTGCACTGAGCCTCCGGCAGTTCCTCAAGTACAGGAGAGTTTCTCTCACCTCAGCATGGTTCCTGTGGCTGTTTCTTCTCATGAGTCTTTGTTCCGGTAAGCCATGACTCCCTGTAGTGGTCAGTCTGGCTCACCAGTCCTGAGGGCAGCAGTGTGCCCTATGTCTTCCCCTCTCTTATTATTTATTTATTTATTTATTTATTTATTTATTTATTTATTTGACAGAGCGAGAGACAGCGAGAGAGGGAACACAGGCAGGGGGAGTGGGAGAGGAAGAAGCAGGCTCCCAGCGGAGGAGCCCGATGCGGGGCTCGATCCCAGGACCCTGGGATCACGCCCTGAGCCGAAGGCTGATGCTTAATGACTGAGCCGCCCAGGCACCCCGATGTCTTCCCCTCTCTTAAACACTTAGGAGGAGTGTTGATTTTTCGGTCTGTTCAGCTTCCTGTTGGTTAGGATGGAGTGGAAACTTCCAAGCTTCTTACATGTGGAATCAGATACCATCATGCAGAACCAAAAACCGGTATAATTTTTAACTTTATATATTATTTGGTCTCTGGGTAATAATATTTATGTCACATGTGTATGCCAAAGAATGAGTTAAAGCCCTCAAGGGAAGTACACTGCTGCTCACTTCCTGCAGCCTTCCCTATTTTAATGCTACATTCTTAGGGGGAACATAGAGGTTCGTGGCTCTTTCACTGGGGACTGTAACTTTCATCAATATAATATTATCATCCTCGTCACGTTAAGAACCTTTCCCCAGAAAATAGTACATGTCTTGATAGTAAGCTTTTATTATTATTTTTTATTTCTCACTTTTCTCTCTTAATCATTTACTTTATCCATATCTCTTTGAAATATGATATCCATGGGGCGCCTGGGGGGCTCAGTCAGCTAAGCGTCTGCCTTCGGCTCAGATCATGATCTCACGGTCCTGGGATCGAGCCCCACATCAGGTTCCCTGCTCAGCGGGGAGCCTGCTTCTCCCTCTGCCTCTGCCTCTCCCTGCTTGTGCTCTCTCTCTCTCTCTTTGTCAAATATATAAATAAATCTTTAAATATGATATACATAAATTTTGTAGTTTGATTCAGTTTGAGAATTTTCTGTTGTTAGGAGAAATGTATTTATATTTATTCTTGTAAGAGGTGTGTGGTTTCAGGTATACATTTGGTGTTTGTCTCAGTTTCTGGCACAGACCAACTTACACCCTTGGACTTTCCTCAGTGATCAGATCATCCTTCTTATTTGTACAAGCCCCTGTCAACCGCATCTGAATTTATGCTGATGAGGTGACTCTTCGTGGACCCTGAGCTTTACGATGGGTCTGGTCACCAGAAAAACCAAACACTGATCAGAAGATGGGAACTTTCAGATCACTTGCTAATGGCCAATGATGTAATAATCAACCACGCCTATCCAATGAAGCGTCCATTAAAAACCCCTAACGACAGGGTTCAGGGCAGCTTCCCAGTTGGTGAATAAATCCATATGCCAAGAGGGTGGTGTATCCCAACTCCCAGAGACATAGGCTCCTATGCCTCAGGGACCTTTTAGGACCTTTTAGGACCTTGTATCTCCGGCTGTTAGCTGGAATGCTCTGTGATACACTATAATATTACCTATAGTGTTTTTCTGAGTTCTGCAAGTCTTTCTACTAAATTATTGAACACCAGGGGAAGGAGTCATGGGAACCCTGGAACTTATACTTGGCTGGGAAGAATTTAGACTTGGCA
The DNA here is from genome assembly GCF_017311325.1 of Ursus maritimus. Lineage (NCBI taxonomy): Eukaryota > Metazoa > Chordata > Mammalia > Carnivora > Ursidae > Ursus > Ursus maritimus. The sequence goes on along the minus strand of NW_024425563.1, from coordinate 93,297,329 downwards.
CCCCATTTCTAGGTAGGGCGTAAAGTGGGAGCAGTGTGGTGGGACTGAATCCTTAAGCTGTTGGGTCAGTGCTAACTCTGAGAGTTAGCGTCAGAAATGAATTGAATTTTTGGACACCTCATTGGTGTCGGAGAATAGGAAAAGCACATGTTTAGCGTCAGAGAAAAGACAAGTCTTTTTAATCCTATTAGTGTGATCTTTATGAAATTGCAGTTTTTGTAGATCAAGATAGAAAACCAGATCAAGATAGAAAACACTTACGTTATCTGATACAAGGTTCTGTTTATGCTTTCTTTCTTTGCAGTATTATTATTGTTATTTTCATTTACAGATGAAAAAATCGAGCTTTAGAGAGGTAAGGTAACTTGCCGCAGGTCATAGAAATCAGCAGTGGCAAAACACGGATATAAACCTAAAAAATCCGAAGCAAGAACCTATAGACTTTATCCACTCTGCTGCAATTCCTGGTACTTACTGACCCTCAATGCCTCGCTTTTACTATTAATATTTCATATTATTAAAATTACTAATGCAAATAAAATAAATCACCACCAAGTTTGCTTGGTCTATATGACTGTGTTTGTCTTGGTTTCTATCTCTTCACCTCTAGAGGTTTGCCACTATCCCCGCATCTGAGTCAGAACTCTGACCCGAGCCCCATGCCTCCTGCTAGTGGTCCTAAGCAGCCCTGCTAATATCAGCTTCCTTACCTGGAAGGCAGACTCCTGCTCATCCGCTTAGATGTACAAATCGGGAGCGTAACCAAAGAATCACGAGTGAGTAGATGACGTTTAAAAAATGCTACCTTGGGGCGCCTGGGTGGCACAGCGGTTAAGCGGCTGCCTTCGGCTCAGGGCGTGATCCCGGCGTTATGGGATCGAGCCCCACATCAGGCTCTTCCGCTAGGAGCCTGCTTCTTCCTCTCCCACTCCCCCTGCTTGTGTTCCCTCTCTCGCTGGCTGTCTCTCTGTCGAATAAATAAATAAAATCTTTAAAAAAAAAAATGCTACCTAAATGCTGCATTTCTGAATTTCCCTCTCATCACACATTAAACTCTCTGAGAGATCCTGAAGCAAAGAAATCAGATTATGTTTGTTCCACCCAGTGTTTCTCAAACTGACTTGACCACAAAAGTCTTTTATGAACAATGACTAATATCTCATCTTGCAATATCGACACAAATACCATATGTACGTAAACATTTGTTTGTGTCTTGTCCATTTGGGTGGCCCCATGGTCCTCACTACAGTCATCAGTTAAGGTTCACAGCATGAACGAACAATGGAAAGAATGAGCAAAGGCCTAGTAGTCATACCATAACAGAAATTGTTAATTCTGGAACAGGAAGAGAGTCAACATTTTTCCTTTTTGTTTCCTGATTTCTCTATCAATGATACTAAAATGCGTAGCTCTCAGGTTGCAATTGAGCCTTACAGGCCTAAATAGAATCAAACAAATTATTCACAATACTTCTCCATATCCATTTTTTTCCCTTTGAGGGGAGGGGAGGGGGAAGCCATATGGAGAGAAGGGAGATAAAGAGGAGAAATACTCTCTTCTAGGAAATATTGCTTCTTGTGCAGTAGCTTTCACTTAACCAATTACTCCCTTGGCACACATTAGGCTAACGTGGTGCTTATTAATTATTCCCGTATTTCACTGTGGTGTTAGTAATTGGGAGAAATTACATTGGTGCTCGTTTTTACTCTATTTTTACTTGGCTTGCGCTGTAATTCTTCCTTTTTATGGTGCTCAGTAGACCTCTTCTGCCACACGTGGCTCTGTGACGAACATACTAACTCAGCAAATTTATTCTTTTGGGGAGTAGCATAAAGGAAATAGCCAGTCATTATTCTTTTCCTTGAAGACTCTCAAAATGTTTATGAGAACCTACCGCAGATCTAGAGTGCGTAATAACTCGAAGAACAATTGCCCAGAAATACAGGAGATGGTTTGCAAGGTGATGAGCAGTGCACTTGAAATAGTACAAAGATTGTTCTGGAAAGATGAACTCAAAAGTATTAACTTCCTTTATTTTTCATACCTCTCCGTATTAAATAATGAGGTCAGATTTTCTTGGAAGCTGATGACATTAATTTTTATACTAAAAAAAATCTTCCTCTCTTACCTAATGAACTACAATTCTTTTTTTTAAATATGAAAGATATTTATGTTTATTACCATGCAGTAGTAATAGAGAAAGTGTGCGTGTGTGTGTAATTAAGATAGAACAGTTCCAGAAAAAGGAGAAAATGTGTAAAATATGTGTAACGTTATGGTTTACTTTTTTGTTTTTGTTTTTTTTTATGTTTTTTTTATTATATTATGTTAGTCACCATACAGTACATCCCTGGTTTTTGATGTAAAGTTCGAGGATTCATTAGTTGCGTATAACACCCAGTGCACCATGCAATACGTGCCCTCCTTACTACCCATCACCAGTCTATCCCATTCCCCCACCTCCCTCCCCTCTGAAGCCCTCAGTTTGTTTCTCAGAGTCCATAGTCTCTCATGCTTCATTCCCCCTTCTGATCACCCCCCTTTCTTATGACCAGGAAGATCGGTAGGGGAAGAAAGGGATAAAGAAAGGGGGGGGGGGTAATGAACCATAATTCTTATGTCAGCTCCCTAGTAAGTGTCCCTTCTTCAGGTACACTTCCTAAATCCCAGTCTAGGTAAGTACCCCCCTCCCCCTTATGTGTGCTCATAGAGCAATGTTTTTTTCCTTCTGAATACCCATATAGGTTATGGTTTGCGTGACTTTTCTCTTTCAGTAGACTGTAAGCCTGGAAAATTAGGACTGGCTTTGCTCACCATTTTATCCCCTGCATACAGAACTGGCCCAGAGTAACTACTCTACAAATATTTATGAATGAATGAATCTATAGTATGAAAGTATCTGTAGTATCCTCAATCGTTTTCATTTCAAAGTCTCCGTCTTGAAAGTAGGATTCCACACATATTGCATGGTGCACCGGGTGTTATACGCAAATAATGAATCATGGAACGTTGCATCAAAAACTGGGGATGTACTGTATGGTGACTAATATAACAAAATAAAAATTATAAATAAAAAATTAAAAACTGAGGGAAAGAAAAAAAAGAAAGTAGGATTCCAGATGAGGAATCAGTATAAATGGGTTAGCGATGTGGATTACATTGGGCACACCTGTTGAGCTTTTAGATGTCTAATTCTTAAATAATACAGAGTTGGGGCTTTCATTTTTAATCTATCATAATAATTAACCAAGACATTGTGCTCCCCTTCTTGACTTGTAATTATACTTTTCACACATGAATACTAAAAAAAATGGAAAATGGGTACTGGACTGAGTATACAGAGACACCACTGGGTAACCCAGTGAGCCATGAGGGAGTGACCTGAGAGAAAGTAATTAAAAACCCCTCCTTCCAGTGACACCACAGGGCCTTGGGGTATAAGTGATAATGGTGGACACAATTTCAGACAGATAACAGTTACAGTTGGTCCTGTGGTGTTCAAGAGAGTAGAGAGTAGCCATTTCTCTGGGAGGTAGGACCAGTGCTGGTGCAGAAGAGACGAGGGATGAGAATTCAACTGAGATGTTGCTAAGAGGGCCCCAGTCCCCCCACACACTTTCACAGATCGTGTTCTGGGAGCTGGAGGCCTGAGCTCTCTGCTGAGGAAAACCAGTGGAGGAGGCAAGGAGGTTTCTGTCGAGGTTTCCAGGAGTGTGGTGTCAGTAGACTGTGTATTGACTGAATATTTGATAGGTGTGCTTTCTAATACATTCTGCAAAACTTCTTGACATAGCTTTCCAGTCTGAGCATTTGTCAGATATTTCCAAGAGGGCTGGGAAAGTAGAAAAGTGCCACATGGCAATATTTCATAAAACTAATTACCTTAGGGAATTCATGAAATATTGCACATACAAGTGCTATAATATAGGGTTAGTGGACCATGTCATATTTTCTTCTAACAATTACCTAAATCATATTATTTTTTCAGTTAAGTGGGCCTTTGTTATTTTGCTGTCAGTGGTCATTGATTCTCCACCAAAAACGAAAAAAAAAAAAAAAAAAAAAACCAAAGAAAGAAAGAAAGGAAGAAAGAAAGAAAAGAAAGAAAAGGATCCTCTGCGTTTGGCCTCCTCGGATTTGAAAAGACCTAAAAATAAGACTAAATGAGGGCTTAACCCAGGAAACAAAGATATTTCCCGGACAACTGTTACTCTAACAATTGGCGGAGATTCATCAGCACTCAACCAAAAAGATCTGCCAGGGAAACTCTCCTTAATATGAGCTTTTAGTAGAAATACAGCAGGCTTTCTACAGAGACCCAGGGTCCAAAGACCCGAGCCCTTCTCGGGCTGTGCAGTGAGCAGCTTTAAGCAAGCCCCTTGCTTCTCTATGTGCTTCTCAAGTGAGGTTAGGATCATGGGAGAGCTCTGTGCACCCCTTAAGATTAGACGGAATGTCAAGGGAGAGGATGTACGACAGAGCACCTGGAAAACTGAAAGTACAAAGCAAACATGAAACACCATCATTATTATTATTCCCTACGCTGTACTTTTCACCCCCATGACTGATTTATTTTATAACTGGAGACTTGTTCCTCTTGATCTTATAGGTCAGCTATACTTCAATTAAAAATAAATCTAAAAAAATTAAAATTAAACACCTAGAAGTATTAAAGGGAGATTCAAGCCTGGGGAAGACCTACAGCACCGGCATAAAATAATCATATTGATTCTGACCATTTCTGTTAATGGGCTTCCACACAGACCCCTATATAAAGTAAAGCTTCTATTTCAGAAGAAGGAATGTAGATTTGTGCATATCCAGCAAGTGTGTCGATGGAACCGACATCATCATCATCATCGTCACCACGGCTCCCACCACCATCCCCGTCACCTAGTAAAGAATCTATTAGCCATCGTCATTGTCATCACCATCCCCATCTTCACCATTATCACTACCTGTGTTGAGCAACTACTCTGTGTAAAGCATTTGACATAATCTTTCTCTTTGTGTTACCATTAAATTCTCTCCAGAACCCATGTTATTATCCTCATTTGAGAACCGGGGACTTAGAGGCTCCATGAGGGAGCCACTGATTCCCAAACTCAGCTGTGCTTCAAAATGACCCGAAGATTTTTCAGAAATCTAGATGCTTCCATCTCAGCAGAAAGCTACTGAGGCAGGGTGTCTACTGGTGGATCCCAGGCAGCTGAAAATGTATTTTGAAGCCCTACAGACAATTCTGCGGAGCAGGTGAACTCGCCGATGACCGGGCTAAGTGACATCCTCAAGGTCACACAGCTGGGAGCAAAACAGGACCCTAGCTGTTGGCCACTGGACGCCCATGTCAGCTCGTAACCACTTTCTGTCTCACCTGACTGGTAATACCATTCTAATTAATTTAACAACTGTTTTTTAGTGACTTTAATTGGTTTTCCCATGTTCTACATAGGTTCAACTATGCTGAAAGATGACTTGTTCCTTAGTGACCATTTAGATGTTTTGATGAATTCCTTAGTTCCCAAGGACATTTTATACTATGGTCAATGCTTCAAGGTCTACATGAATTTCCTGGGAATCTTATTTAAATGCAAATATTGACTTAGCATTTCCCGAGTGGGCCTGGCGGTCTGCATTTCTGAGCTCCCGGCTGGCGCCAAAGTTGCTGGTTTCTGCGTAGAGGCAGGTGCAATCCTGGGGTGGCTGCGAAGACGTGCACTCCCAGAAAGTGAGCACAGGCCTATGAGTGAGGATCAGAGTGCCCCTCACCGACAGGGATACTGACCAGGGCAAAATGTTGTAACGGATGCTCAGACGTGTGCTCCTGACATGAGGAGTGACACGTGCAACACGGGAGAGGACATCACCTAGTAAAGAATCTAGTATCCATTATGGAGTAAGGAAAGGTTATTTAAGTGACAATTACACCTACATACTGATTAGGGGGACTGCAAACATATGGTTATGACAGTAATGTATCTCTGGAAATATCTAAACACTGGTTGATCCCGTGGAGACCACTCCTGAATGCTGACATTCTTGGGAGGGGAGCTGAGGATCCCAGGGCATGTGCCCCATGGAGCATCAGGTCTAGGTCAGAGGACACTGCCTCTTGCAATTGCTGTGGTCACACTCTGATGCCAGGTAACGAATGGCATCATACTCTGAAAAACCACGCTGAAATGAAATAAATGATCATTGGAACAAAATAACATACTTTGGCTGATTGCATTTGGGGGAAGAGAAAGTCTGGGAAGGTTTTGTTGGGCTGAACTGATAAAGGACAGAAGACATAACAAGAGAATGGGCTTGAGTTTTAATTAGGTGGGAGTGTAATGGACCCGTAACTCCAAGAGCATCTTAGTTACTTAGACTTGGAACTGTCATGCATGAAATAAGTGTGAATCATTGAGTCCCCTGCTCTGCTGGGCTATGTGAGACCAGGTGGGAAGAGAAAGCTCCACCGTGCCCATCCAGGAAGGAAGGCTCCCTCGTACCGGAGACATCACTGCTCTGATTACTGTTGGCATCAGAATGGGGCTGCCTTCAGAGGCCAGCAGGAGGTGAGCTCAGTGGGAACAAGGACAATCAGAAGGTCGTACGCCCCCTCACCGAACAGGGACCTCCTCACTCAGCTCCTGACAATGGCTGCCAAGCAGAATGTGGACCAAATACTGTAAGAACTATTGACTTTTTTTTTTCAAAAGAAGCTCAGATTTTGAATTTTTATAAAGACTGGTCTGTTTTTTAATAAATTCATCAACAGAATCAAACCCTTCCTCAAAATAAAACCCACAACACCTACGAAAACCACTGGCAGTCAAATATAATAATCTTGCCAGGGAGTATAGAAGTGACGACTTCTGGGTTCTGTTTTTATGCAAATTCAAAGACAGCATGAGTTTTTGGAGATTATACCCAGAGGTGGGGTGCAATGGCAAAGCAGGCAAACACAGGGTGTCCTGGGTCCTCTCTTCTCCACCTAACCCTACGCTGCTCTCTCTTTCTTCATAGAACTTCCCAGTTCCTGACATCATGCTGCATACTTACTTTAATTTCTGAAAAACCCCCTCTCCCAGCTAGAAAGCAATCTCCATGAGGGCCGGAGCCTGTTTGTTCACGGCCGTGTCTCCAACACGGCTGTGTCTTGTACATAGTAGGTGCTCAATAAATACGTGCCAAATTAATAATGAATGACGGGTCCGTGCCTCCATCTACATCATCCAAAACCAGGGTGAGCCTGTGTCTTAGGACCCTTATTCTGGCGTCTGATAGCTAATTGCTAGCAGTTCACGAGGCCAGAGTGACACGGATAATCTGTATCCAAAACTTTTACAGAGATTAGAATACTCCAAAATCCTTTCCACTTTGTGGGGAAAACAAAAATCTGCAAGAGACAAAAGAAAATACGTACCCGTTCATGGTACAGGATATAGTTAGCCGTGATCGTTAAAATACGAACTTATTGTTTGAAATCATGTAAAACTAGAACCTTCAAGAAAGCATAGCTAAGCAGACAGACCCAGAACCCACATCTGCTGACACACAGGGCTGGACCCAGACAGCAGCAGGATACCAGGGACGCCGTGCTCGCTAACGATTCTGCACAATGCAAATGGGTATAAGGGGATAAAAAGCAGTACTGAAGGACTTTCTAGGTCTTGCTGGAAAAGAAGATTCGGGTTCTAAATCCGGCACTACCAAGAAGAGGCATCTCATTTCTGGCTACACATAAAGCCGGCATTCCCTGGCTTGAACCAAACCACTTACTACACACTACTTCTAACAAGCAGAGCTCAGAACAATTAGCTACGCACGCACGTTGTCGGCCACCTGCTGTCTGAGGAAAAGAGCTATGCGGTGCACATGCCCTAATTTAAACCACTCTTTGAGTCCCCCACAAGAGCATCCTTCCCCTACCTGTCTTCCTCTCTCGAGTGGAGTCCATAAAGAGACCAGAAATAACTAGAAATACATTTCCCTTTAAGTGAGAGAAAAATATGTTGAAAGGACATTCCAGACCTTTTATAAAAGCACTTACTTTGAAAGAACAGGACAGATTATGTATTCAAAACAAGACCCCTTCTAAGAGCAGACCGAGAGGATGTTCAATGCCACAGCCTTGCTCTGTGCCGGCAGCTCTGGTCCTGCTGGGCATGGTTAATGGAAAGAGTTGAGCCTCTGTGGCCTGTTCTGCTGGGGCCGCTGCGTCAGGATGACGCTCAGAACAATTATTGGGGCAGGCTGCGAGCAAGTCAGCAGGGCAGTTTTATTTCTGTGCTGAGATGGCTGCTTCCTACTGGGAAAAAACTGCAGCGCTCCCCCCAGGTATTAGGCAGAGCCAACACTCCCCAGGTGATGTGGGTTCTGAGGGAGTGGAGGAGGGGGTGCCCATCACTTGTTGGGGAGCAGAGGGCAAGCAGCCCCTGAAGGAGCCCTCATCTGTCAGGGCAGACCCCTTCTAGGTTCACCTAAGGATATTGGTCTCCTTGATGTCATTGCTTGACTCTGCCGAGGGCATGACTCAGCTCCCCACGAGCGGTGCCGGACTACATAATTTCTCTCCCATAGTCCAATAAAGCTGAATTCAAGGCATTGGGCGGAGAAGAGCTGGGGGGAGAGCCTGGTGGTCCCCAGCTCAGTGAAGTCTGGAGCTTGTGGCTTCACATGCAAGAAGATGTAGAGCTTATCTCTTCAGTAGTTCAGGGAATACAGTCAGTGGCTTAGGACTTCAGAATCTGAAATCTAGGAGGGGGTGAGGGTGGGGGAGGAGGAGGAGAGCAGCGGATCTTTCAGTGGAGTTCCCAAGTCAATAAATGTAGAGAATTAATGATTCTCTATTGCTGATTTTCTCCTGGTGGCAAGATGACACACTGTGGGGTGGAACTACAGGCCTCTGATGACTTTCCATTTATGCCTGAATGACACTATGACTGAAAAGCAAGACAGGGATACGGTAGCTATTTAGGGAAGCTGGCTGTGGGCTTCCGAGCCCCAAGGAGCCACACCTCTGTCTACTAATACGTTCTAGATACTGAGCTCACCTCCAGGACGTGATGGAGTGGGGATAAGGTGTAGGAAACTCTGGGATCGTTTTCAGTTAAGCAAAGAACACCCAAGTTATGGAGACATGCAATTTCTTGTTATCATACAGAGTTTGAGGCCGAGGAGAATGAACACACGAGGAACATTCTGTTTCAGGAGGGGTGAGTGGTCTCAGGGAGACGTGAAGCTGGGTAGAGCAGACGCTGACCCCCAGGCTCCCTTGAGTCCTGCCTCTCTGGACGACCTGGGATAGCACACAACCTCTCTGGGCTTCACCTCCCACACGAGGCGATTTTAAGATCCCTCAAATCTTAATGCCCTGTTCTTCCAAGTCCTGACTTCGAGCACATGCCCTGACGCACAGAGAAATCTCACGAGCCAACATCGTCTCCCTATTTCTTCCATTCCCCTCTCTCCCTCCACAGAAGGCTGGGAATTCCGGCAAAGGACCACAGCTTAGCTCTGCCTCCCTCTTCCAGCTGCTTCTGACCAGCCCAGAACTGATTTTTTTAAAGTCTCTGGCGAGTGTGGCAAACAATGGAGAAGAGGACTCATTGCTTGGCTGCCAACTCCCTCAGGGACGCCTCAGCTTATGAGGTGTGGCCGTGGTCTTCTCATACTGCTCTGAGCTTGGTGAGGGGCCAAGGACCTGGCTGTTGCCCACCCAACATGGGTGTTTCTCAGCAGGCAGGCTTTGCTCCTGAGGGTTCCACTGGGTGGAAGAGACTGTCAAGCTGAAGCTCCCAGCCCGTTTCTACTTCCTCTCTTTTTCTTTCACAGGTGTTAATTCTCTCTTGCACAACTGTTATCTATGCCCCGGGGGACCCAACAGACACAGCGATGCTAGTCATTGTAACATGTAAGCTCTAATGTCTATTTTTTTTTGCTTTTCCAAAAAAGGACACTTTACAAGCTTTAGGAAGCCTATTTTTGAGCAATAAGATTTTCTTTGTAGCATAAAGATCCGCAGTGTAGATTTCTGTTCTGTTCTCATTCACAGAGAGGCTTAACTCCCATCAGTTTGAGCCAGTGGTTCTCAACCAGGGATGCATATAAGAATCACCCCAGAGACTTTTAAGAAAGGCAGATGACCAGGTTGCACACGCAAAGCTCTACTTGGTGATCTGAGACGTACCCCTGGTTGAGAACCACTAGTCTTAGTGTGAAATTCCCCCTTATTTGGGCTTCTTCCAGAGATTAGCATTCATCCCGCTAAGGATCATTCCAGAACCTGAAAAGTATATCTGCATTAAATGGTCAAATATCTGCAGTAAGTGAGCTCTCACTTGTCTCCAGATATTTTTATAAATCCACCTAGTAATGCAGACTTCTTTTGGACCACGGTGAATCTTCTTGGAAAATATTCCAGAAAGGCATAGGAAACCTTGGGATTATTTTCAATTTTGGAAATCTAAACAAAACCCACAAAAGTAATGGGGCTGTAACATTTCCTTTATCACGCAATCTGGGACAAGGAGTTTTGCGCTGACTTTCCACGGAAATTGGGAATAAGGTTGCTGCGCTCTGTCCCTTGGGGTTTCTAGTGTCATTGTTATGAAGGAGGTTGTAGTTATGCTTATATTCCACTAACTAAGTCCTTTGGGAACATCAGTCTGATCTCTGTCTTCTCCCTGCTGTTAATCAGGGAGAGCTCACTCGCATAGATGTCAAGGGAGAATATTTGGACATTGTGTTTCTTGGATTGCTGAATAAAATCCCCTGAGATTAATCTGGGTGCCCACTTAGCTTTGCAGTTACATTCGAGGCCAAGTTGGTATCTGAAGATGCACGTAATCTTTATTCTCTGGGACAGGGAAGCCCTAACTTTCCAAGGATACCAGTCCTGAAATAAGGAAAGTGAGAACATTCTCCCAGAATGTTAAATGCATCCAAAAGGTATGTTTAAGACTTCCTATTGTCTCTTTATAGCCAAAGAGAAAATTCAGACGTCCCAGGGGAATGTAAACAGACAAGAGTGCTGTGCATTGGGGAAAGTGTTTTCTTAGAGAAAGTCAAGCCTTCCCCAAAGGGGAAGACTAGTGGGGGGGCAGCTGAGTGAACGCAGAGAAAGAAAGCTGCTGCTGACAGCACACCAAACTGGGAGACACAATAAGAAAAGTTTAACATTGAAAATACAACATTTAAAGTGACTGCACTATGATCGTCCCCGCACATTTGACAGCACATGATTAAGAACGAATTTAATGCTTCCTGAACACAACACATAAAATGCTCATTCCCTAAGTGAGTTACTCCAAACTTACTAATTAAGACAGCTCCCCTGGGGGTGAGTTGGAAGCGGTGCCCTGCGGTGGGCGAGAGACCCGAGCTGGAGGGCTGCGTACCTCCTGCGAGCTGACCAAAGCAGAGATGCTCACAGAACATTCCAGGGCTTCGCTCTCCTTCCCGCAGGGCTATTTCCGGATTAGCCGGATATGCGTGTGGATATGCTTAGTACCTTTGCGAAATACTATGCGGATGTGAGCTTTTAATTGTTTTTAGACAAAAGCCTTATTTCAGGGTTGCCACACTAGGGCCTGTGGGTGGACATTCCAGCTCAGACAGGCAGGTCCCTGCTTCTCACTTACCCACCCGGGGACTCAGCCGTGGTACGGCCCTCTATGCCCAGTTCCCTCGAAAATAAGATGGGAACAATGGTCATACCTACCTCTTCAGATTGTTGCGGGTAGAGAGGATTCATGCAGAAAAAGCATCTAACACATATCACGACACGTAGTGTGCACTAATGTGAACTATGATCGTCATAAACCAGGGCTGTCCCCAACAGTCGTAAAGCTGTGAAATACGGGAAGGAGGGGACTTGGCACGAAGTCTGCGGGGATCTGGGGAAAGCCCTTCCGTGGAGAGCCCCTCCCCCAGCTGCAAGAGGCCCCCTCCAAGGAACTGACCACCTCCTGGGGGCTGGCCTGCCCGAGTCAGCAGGAGAAATTGCTGCTCCGGCCCCCGTGTGAATTTCCGTGCATTCACATCCACCGTAAGGAAATTCCCCGCAGCCCAGCAGAGTTCTCAGCTATCATTTTGGAAGGACCATCACAGAGTGCTTGTTTCCAGGTACAAATTCATTTGCGACAACCGTGGGTTCACATCACACAAGGGAAACTTGACATGCAAAAAACATCATCTCAAAATGGAGCACAGTCGATAGGGGGGGATGCAAGTGGCGGGGGAGGGACGGGTGATGGATCTCAAATGTCAGAGCTGCACTTGAGAGAATTCCTGGGCCGGGCAACCACAGTGGGCTGTGGGCTGAGGCACATTCCATTATGAGTGGAGTGGGTTTATAATGGAATGACATGGATGGGTTCTTATAATCAGAAAAACACACTGACCTTCACACTACACAGGTGCAGCAGCATAATGACCCACCACGTGTACGCGCATCAATTCCTGGGGAAAAGTCCAACGAGGTTAACTCAGCGTGTATCCCAAGCAAAAACAACATCAGCGACATTACCCAAAAGAAGAACGCTGTGCCCCCACCCCCACCGAGCTACCTGGCTTGGGCGATTCACACATAAAAGGAAAAATCACACAAGGATCAGAATCATTTTCATGAAGTGGACAAAATGTAGCAAGCAACATTATTTTAGGGCCTGAGGAATTTGATTTAGATTTTTAAATTTAATGTTAAGGAGTCAGAATCGCGGGACTAGAAAAAAAATCTTTTTTTTTTTTCTTTTCAGGATTGGTGTGCGGTGTGTAGGGAGGGGATGGGAAAACTACCTAACAGCATCCTTAGACACGCTCCACTTGTCAGTCTCCCTCAACCACAAAGGAACCGGATCTACAGTTAGAAAACTGCTGGAAATATCACTGACTCATTTCAGTGCACTTACTCGGATGTGAAAGACTCAAGAGGGAGTACTGTCCCTTACATGGCCAGTAGAGTATTGCCCCAAATAGCAAGCACTGGTCACACTATCTGCATTCTAGTAGAGAGAAACCATGTCAAAATTTAGGACTTTAACGGAGAGATGCCAGACATAGGAAAACTGTTAAAGGTGTTCCACCAGGGTCCTGTTAATCCCAGTATCCCTGTGCTGCATGAGTCTTTATTCTGATTTGATGGACTCATCTGCCTCTGAAGTTGAAGTTGCTATGAAAGGAATCGAGATGGTCTCACTCCAGAAAAAAGTGGTGTATGATTCAGCTTTCCAAAAACCCCAGTGGAACCTGAAGCTTTGCTGACAAATGGGTTTGTGTAGGAAACAAGTCGCAAGCTTGCATTCTGAATGCATAGATTATATCCCCGCCCCTGGTCTGAGCAGATTTGCACAGGAGAGAGCGACAGTTTAAGGTCCATGTACTCAGATCCTGCTGTGGGCCCTTCCCGCCCATTCTGGACACTATCTGGGGCGTTCACGCCTTTCGCTATGGTGGCCACTGGCTTCCCAGCTGCTCCTCGGGCTGCCCCAGGCCTGCTCCCTATGCAGGCTCTTCCTCACTCACTTTTTCCTTGTTGGAGGTTCTCAGACCCTCCTATATTCACACTAGGGACCCACATTCCCATCCACGGCCTCCATCACTATCTGAGCATTGATAGTTCCCAAATTCCCATGACAACTCAGAGCTCTCATCTGAACTCCAAACCAACATCCACTAGGGCTTCTCACAGGCCCCCAAACACAGTGCGAAAGGAAGTCAGGACCTTTATCCTCAAACCCAAAGCCCAAACTCAGTAACGGTTCCTTACCCACTGGGTCTCCCCCTCAGTAACTTTTTTCCCCTGTTAGTACCCTTTGCTACTACTTCTTTACCACTCTAGAATCCATGGCTTCTCACCTACTCCTTTGTCATGGCCCAAGCGTCTCTCCTTCCCAATCTCAGTTGACCCAAACCCATCTCCTCACCCTGCCCATGCCCCATATACATTCTCTACAACAGGTATGATTTTTTTTTATAAAAGGACATCAGATTGCAGCACTTCTCTGTTCTAGCGCCTTCACACTTCTTTTCGGCTAAAGTGTGAGACAGGTTGAGACATTTCCTGCGAGCATGCAAAGTGGATCTGGCCCCGCCTCCTCCCTGGCCCACCTGCCTGCCTCTCCACACCCCAGGCACGACACCCCAGCCTCCTGGGGAGTTTTACAGTCTTCAGAGGCACTTGTTCCTCTTTCTCTTGGAGATGTCAGCACGCTGTTCCCACTGTCTTGGGAGCTGGGGCCGCCATCCTCAGTACTGAGCACAGACCTGGTATAAGGACTTGCTTACCGCGAGCAGCGAGAATCGGGCGGATGAAAGAACTGCTGAGTGACGGGGGACTGACTGTTTCTGTCCTTGAGGAACTCACAGTCTAGACTTTAGAAGATACAAAAGAAGCCTCTTGACACACCTGTCCCCAGCCAAATGTTGATCCAATTAATCATTCATATGCATATTAGGAGAGTAAGCAGAACAGGAAAAAAAAAAAAGACCATTCAAATTACACATTACCAATTTAGCACTTACCCCGGGTATTTTACTTTACAGTTTACTGTTTTTTTTTTTACAGTTTCCTAATAGTTTAGCTGCAAAACTTGACACTGGCAAAGAATGAGAGCAGAGTGGAGACTTTATAAACAAAGTGAACGGGGATTTAAAAGGATTCAGCTCTAGATCCCAAAATCTCATGCCACCGCACCAACCAGGACCTGGATGGACCCTCTTCCATCAGGAATAAGTTGGAACCCAAAGAAGTTAAGGAATGAAAAGGGGACCAAGTGACTTAATGCATGAACACAACCAGAGGAGTGCTCTACCCTTTGCTTTTGGCCCATCTAAGCTTCCAAATCCACTCAGGCTCTTCCAAGATTTTAAGGAGAGGAAACCCCAATAGGAAAAGACAATTGACGGCATTGGGGATCCACAAAGTTGTACCTTGAAAGTAACCTGACATTAGACAATTCTTCCTTCAAATGCACGAGCATTTATATGCAGTTTTATCAATTTCTGCTACCGCGCTCAAGGGGCTATGACCCTTGGGCGACACTCTCAGAGCCCACTGCGTGGGGCAACAGGAAACTCAAGTACGAAGGATGCCTCTGAAAAGTATCACAGCAGGGCCCGTGGGAGAAGCCCTAACAGCACAGCAGGGACGGCGTGGCAGGCCCAGTCCTCCACGAGGCCAATCCTTCACGGTCCCCGAGTCAGCTCTCTGAGGCCCCAACATCCATGCACGTGCCCTGCAAACGTGGCCTCCAACAGCGCCATTCTAGGGATCAAAGCTGAAAGGCACCAAATACCCTGCTACCGCCCCTGCTACCAGGTCACCAGGGTAGAAGTTACCATGATTAAAACTCAAATACACCGGATAAGATAGCCGTACAGGGCCAGTATCGATCCTGCCCCTACCCAAATGAGCTAAGGGTAACAACGAATACGGAAAGCCTAACACAGCGATGTATCGCGTGCTAAACAAAATGTTGTTGTTCTGCTTGCCTCCTGCTCCATTTGGTCTGCATTTAGGAAGTGAAGGGTTTTTGAGGAAGAGAGCAATCTCATTATGGGTGGAATGGATAAAAGGAAACAGTATAAAAGATGACAGATTTTTTTTAAACCCTTTTTTGGTAATTATAGAAACAATGTACATTTGCTGTTTAAAATGCCAAGCCATACGGACAGTATGATGAAAAGTCACTCCTAAACCTACCCCTGAAGAAATCTAGGGATTCTGGTTGGGAGTGGGTTTCTCATTTCTAAGAAGTGGTTTGAGGGAAGCCTCGTCAAGGTGCCACCTTCTGGGTGGCCAGGTCCCAGCAGGTCCCACAGGCCTGGGGTGGGCATCCTGGAAAAGCCCCACAGTGGCTGGCCTTCCAAAGAGGCTTGCGATATTTAAACAGAATTTACACTTACCCTAAGTGGATGTATCTGATATCCTCAGAAAGCTGGCCAGCTAGCACAATCACTCCCCCCATAAAAGACTGCAATTGTGACTATCAATAATTTTAAGTTGTCCTCAGAACGGACGATTGACAATAGGATCGATTGAATTCCACCAGAAGATGCCAAGTTTTACGTGGGCAATTCCAAACACAGCACAACAGACCCACCTGGAAGGACAGATTGCACTCAACTGTACGTGTTGTGAATGAGATTTTTAAAAGCTTATTTCTTCTTGGAGACCAGAGTATTACACTCGCTGATTGAATAAAACGATTCTCGTTGAGAGATCCCAGTAACGAGCTGCGTCACTAGAACGTCCCTCACGCTGGTGTCCCAGCAAGGACTCCTCTACTAAGAGTCAGGGGGACAATACCCTGGCACAAATGAGTCTGGCCCTCTTTTCAATCTCATGACCGTGAACTCGTCAGCATTACTTGGGGTCCAGCCTGTCCCGTTTCATCCCGAGCTCATTTCTTTCATTCCCTTGACTTGATGCCATTTACATTTTCCGGACGTGTAAGATTTACTATCACATAACCTTAAGGGCACTACTGTCATTGAATTCCTTTTCCTGGGAGGAGGTGTCTTCATGAGTCATGCCCTGAATGACTTACGATGCCTTCCAAATTCTCAGGCCCTACCATTCATCTAGAACATCTCTCTTAAATTAAAAAAAAAAAAAAAAAAAGGCTTTGACAAACTAGCGAGGCTCTTCTCAACAAACATGGGTTCAGTGGCATACTCACGGAGCTTCTCATTTTTTATACTAATTTTATGAGTGTATTTTTTATTTTCACTTATTCATACACTTCTCCAGTTCTCTAGCATGACCATGACCAAATCTCTACGAATAATGATATACAGAAGGAAAATAAAGATGTATTGACTTTAAACTTCCAAGTTCACCAAACTTCCCATTTGACATTTTCTTCCCAACCCAATGATAGGCTGATTCTAAGGAAGACTAGTTCCAAAGATGGCCAGTTTGTCCCCACGGGGATGGTTCCAACCCCACGAGCAAGCATCGTAAATATGTGAGTGCAGCTTCCCCCTCCTAGTCCCTTGTTCCTCAGACCCCAACTCCGAGCAGCAGAGGGGCAACGCCAGGAGGAGGGGTGAGGCTGAGTCCTCCAGCCAAGGTGGAGAGGACAAATGGAGGCAGCTTCCGGCAGCCCTCCTGCTAGGGTCAGCGCTCATGGCACAAGCTGGGTCCCCGCCCCACCACCTCCATCCTTCCCAGGGCTGAGAGTTCCCGCTACTCAGCCCACAGCTGCTTTTCCTCGACCTTCGTGTTCCCTCCACAGGACATCTGTGATGGGGAAACTCTCCTCGCAGAACTCCATACTTGACTAACTCCACAACAAAGCTGTCTTCTAAGAATAATAGCTGATCCCAGGATGTTTCCATTAAAAACAGATTTCAGTGACAGACTATCAAAACATTTTCCTTGTACAATAAGCAATATGATGGGGCAGAATTATGCAAAACATATGGGCTTAACACTGCCCTCGGCAGCTAGGAGCTCACTTACGCTGTTTTCAATAGCTCATTTAACTCATGTATCACAGAGACCAGCAGACTTCATCCTGCTCGGTGCTTTTCATGCTCCAAGTGGCAGAAGAAAAAGATAGGCTGGTGGACTGCATTTCCGCCTCTATTTTCAGCATCTGTCACCAGTTGTGTCTGTGTCTGGGGTTTGCCTGTATCCTTAGAGACTCAGAGAGGTGCTAGGTAACAAAGCAGCCTCAGTCGTTCATTTGTTGACAGTTTACCACTTGCCTGGCATCATTTTGGCAATGGAAAAACACCACGGTGAGAGCTAATATCTAGTATTTATTATATAGCCCCTTTCTAAGAGTTTACATCCCCAGCCCTTGCAGCAGCCCCGTGAGGCAGTGGCTATGACTGTCTACAGTTTACAGGTGAGCAAGCTGAAGCATGGGGTGGTTATGTAACTTGCCAAGGGCCAAAGAATAAGGAGCAGACCTAGGCGTCAGGCTCCAGAGCGCAGACAGACCTGGCCCCTGCCCTTTAGGGGAACTTTAGGAGCCAGTATAGACAGACCAGATCAACTGAATACACAACCTGTCTTAGATCACTGAATTTAAGAGCTGAGGAGGGTCCAGGCAGTTCCTGTTCAGTGATTAAAAAGTTATTTGGGTCGGTAATACCTTTAAGACACTAATGGGGTTATGCCTTCTGGAATCCCAGGATGGTTTATTATATTTAACATCTGTTTCAGTTCTGGTTTTTGCCCCTACAAATAGTTTTCTTTTTTCTTTTTTTTTTTTTTTTAAAGATTTTATTTATTTGACAGAGATAGAGACAGCCAGTGAGAGAGGGAACACAAGCAGGGGGAGTGGGAGAGGAAGAAGCAGGCTCCTAGTGGAGGAGCCCGATGTGCGGCTCGATCCCAGAACGCCGGGATCACGCCCTGAGCCGAAGGCAGACGCTTAACCGCTGTGCCACCCAGGCTCCCCTCCAAATAGTTTTCTAAGTGCTGTTTGTTAAGCAGTCATTTACTATATTAGAAATCAGTACATTTTTTATAAACTCGTGTATTTCAAGATCATCAATCTCTTCTGTTGTTCCTTCTAGTCATATGTTGACACACAAAGTTTTCAGGTTTGCAGGTATGTGTGTGTACACGTACACAGAGTAAAACATAAAACCTAATTTACTATGTATTTATAATAACATATCACATTGGGTAGCATAAGTACTCCCTTTATTTCATTTTTGAAATAAATTCTTCTGCTTGCTTTTTTATTTGTCTAGAATCTGGAGAACCAGAGCTGCTGTGGACACAGGGGGATGTGTAAAAATGCCATAACGCCATTACGTTACTCACAAGGCACTTACAAGGCAGGGGGCCAGAGAGTGCTGGCAAAACCACACAGAGGGCTCTGCCCAAGATTCAGTGGAACTCAGTCCTTACACTCAATTAACCACGTTCTAGAACACAGAAATCCCATGGATCTTGTTAGTGGGATTAAGTTAAACCAACAAATGAATAGGGGAAGGGTTTATACGTTGAGTTATTCCAACCCAGAGCACGATCTGTTTCTCCATTTACTAAATTCCTGTTTTGATTTTTTGAATTAATATTCATAGCTTTCTTCGTGTAGGTCCCACAAAGTCCTTGCTGTTTGTAGTTCACGTTTTCTTTCTTAAGATTTCAAGATGGTTTCTAAAATTATCATGGGTTTGGGCCAAAGAATAGCTTTCCTATTCTGCATTTTTTAGATAATGGCACTTTATTCCCTTCTGTTTTAGATTCTTTTATCAGTCTAGCACTGTGCTCAACTTTTATCATATTTTATTACCACGTGTGGCCAAATATTAGTATGTTTGCTGAGCTGGGGTTCACCACCAGCCAGAGAGGGCAGACTCCCTCCCACATCCCCCTGTAGAAAGGACCAAAGTCTCTTTCCCCGCAGCTGCTCCTGGAGTAGGGGCAGGCAGTTCTCTGTGGGGTTCCCCCAGGTGAGGACCCTGTGTGGTGAGCTCCACCTTCCTTCAGAGTCTCAAAGGGCAGAGCTCTAGAAGCCCTCGAGCAAGGTTCTGCCTGGTTCCAGGTGAGGGTTCGCCCTTAGCCAGGTCTTCTCCCTACAGGTATGTTGGGGCCAGGTCTCGCAGGTCGGAGGGTAGTCAGGACTGGAATCTGGACCATGGCTCTGGCAGGGGATTGGTCTGATTTGCTGGTCAACCTCGAGTCCATGAAATTAGGTGGAGGAGGACTAACAGGACCTTGCTTTGGGTCTGCTGCCTAAACCCCCAGAAATAGTCACAGTGTTTTCATTTGCTGTGCACATATTTCCCTCTAGGCCTTCGTGTGGATCAGTCTTTCATTCCGCCATATATTCAGCAAGTGTTCCTTGAGGGCCAACCACACACCAGGCCCTGGAGATGAGGCAGTGTTTGTGAACACCACAACTATGAGCCCTGGCTGTGCAGCTCACGTTTGAGAGGAGAGAGAGGGGAAAAAAAGAATCACAATAAATAAGTAAAATACACATGTTAGATGGTGGGAAATTTCAAGACAAAACAGTAAATGAGAAACAACATGTTGAGATGTAGATAGGAGGTGACATTTCAGATTGGGTTTCTCAAAGGAAAGAAGAACAGAGGAGTAAAGAACAGAAGGAAGAAAAGGAAGTGTCTAAGGAGAGGTCTAGGGAAAGATGGTTCCAGTCAAAGAGGACAGTAAGTGCAAAGGTCCTGAGGTGGAAAGTGCCTGGGCTTTCTTTGAGGAAAAGCAAAGAGGCCAATATGGCTAGGCAGAGCTAAGAAAACAGAGAGGAGAAGAGTAGGAAATGAAGTTGAAGATGTCAGTTGGGTCTGGATGGTGCTAGGCTTCCAAGTTCAGTGGAAATGCTCTGGTCTCCACATGGAGTGAGGTAGGGAGTCACTGGAGAGCAGGGAAGTGACATGACCTGGCTGGCAATGAGCAGAGTGTCTCTCGCTGCTGGTTTAAGAGCACACTGAAGGGGAGACAAGGGAGAAAGTCGGGAGACCCTGCCAGAATTCAGCACAGACATAAAGGTGTCATGAACAGAGTGGGGGCAGGGGGAGCTGTGAGAATTCGGTCAGAATTAAAGGGAGAAGAGTGTTGTCACAGGCAAGGCTGTATTGCATTTAATCGGTAATGCCTCTAGCTAAGCTTGTGTTTGTCTAGCAGCCCTTTATCATGTGCAGCTCTTGCAGACTGAAGGAGAGACTTGCTGCTCCTTACCCGTGCATCTGCCTACAGTGAAACTTCTTGCTGGATAACATGAAGCAACTTTCCTTTCCTTGCTAGAAACTGTAATCTGTTTTCATGCTTCTCGCCCCCTGTATCTCTATGCCCACATCCAGCTTCACTGCATTTTGGGGAGTGGAAGACCCCCAATGAAAACAGGAAGAGAGGAGCAAGTGGAGGCTGGCCAGGTGGTTGGTTGGTGCTGGTCTGGAGCTTCTGAGGGCAGGTGATGTCCAAGTTCACAGAGGTCTGGCCCTGGTTTTCCGGGGGCCAGCCATACTCTGTATCCTGGAAATCAGTTCTGGAGACAAATATATCAGTCACTATTCCTAGGCTCCAGAACAGTATCATGGCGCATCATTCTGGAAACTTTCCATGAAATTATTTTCACAGAAGTTGTACTTGGGGGAGGGAGAGGCATCTAGTGACCTCTGTCACTACCAGTCACTTTGGTAACTGAATATTACCGCTATCTCTTTCGGTCACATGTTTTCCCACTGGATAACATTTTAAGACTCTTCAGACACATAGAAGAGTACCTCAGACATGGAAAAACAATAGCAGATTTTCTTTGAATGCATAATCCATAAAGATATTAAATCCACAGCCATATGCTGACCCAGATATATGTGACCATGGGTGCTCAACGCCCGTCTTTTCCACAATAGCATCTCGAAAGTTCTAGGGACCAAATATAAAAAAACTGCCACTCAATGGGAAGATGTTGAGGGCTTAGAGGCAAGAAAAGTTACAATATCCGGGTTGTGGTTTCTTCAGTAACTTTATCTTTTCCACATTGATGGTGTATACGAACATGAGGAATTTCCAGATGTAATATCTAACCCAGTGATGTTAACCAGCTGGGATAGGGAGACAAGTGTGAGATCATCACTCTGGTCTCAGCATTTCAGCTGGAGAACACTCACCTACCAAGGACTGTGAGCCGAGGGGTTCTCATTTCCACCTCTGAAAATGGGTGTCTGCTAAAACTTAACAAATTTAACAATCTTAAAAATCAGAACATTAAAAAGTATGAGTATCATGGAAAATGGCCTACGCATATGATAATGTTTCTGGTGGTTAGGGTTTCTGAGCACTGGTACCTGGGTTAGAGAGTGATTTACGGCCACCCTAAAGATAGAGACCTCTGGAAAGATGTAATCTTACCTCCTCTGGAAACCTCTGTTTGCATGCTGGGGTGTAAATCTTTTGCCTTCTCTCCTCAGAAAGGATTTCATTATTTTCCAGAACAAAAGTCTTTCTTCCTTTCTCCAGAGAGGCACATAGCCAGATGTGCCAGTAGCTTCTATATAAGGGCTAAGATTCATAATTTCAGGGTTTCTCTCCTGTGGCACAAACCCCTGCCTGTACAGGGAACATCTGGCTCCCATCACTTCACCCCAAGGGGAATTGATGGTAAAATTGCATAGAAATCAGTCTGTTCTCTCATCCAAAGACCTCCTGTTTTCTGTCGGAATAAATGAAGACAAGTGGATGTATAACTTAACATCAAAAGGGTAGTTGGCTGTGACCTCACCCCTACCCACTATTATAGAGCGCATTATGATGCCCTCCATCATTCCGCTCTCCTCCGCAGGGATCGCACCTCCCCGCCTGCCATGCAACTTGCTCACGCTACCCGCGGGAACACGATGTACACCAGCCTCATAATCTTTGGACTTGACCATGTAATATGGACTATGCTCTGGCCAATGAAATGTGACGTTCACTTCTGAGCAAGAAGCTTTAAGGGGTATGAGTTTACCCCACCCCTCCTGCTCCTGTTCCCTCTCCCGCAACAGCACGTGCCGGTTCTAGACTGGGTTATGCCTTCAGCCTACACTTGAGAGGGAAGAATATACATGCCGCCCAACCCAGAAAGTGAAGGAGAGCGGCAGCCGACCCACAGCCTCAATGCGAGTGAGGGAGAAATAAACATGAGGAGCAGAAGCCATGAGCTGATGAGATGTTTATTTCACAGCCTACCTAGGAAAGCACACTGTGTGGCTATTTGTTTCACAACAGAACCAGCCAAAGCAGACTAACAGCGGCACACCAGCCTCCATTCTACACCCCCCACCTCTAAATTGAACCCCCCTGCTCAGTGGAAGGAGGCGTATCCTGATTCTTCTTACCAACCAGCATTTGGCATTTCCCTACACTGACCTGCTTTAAAGGAAGGCTCTTCTATTTCATGAATGGGGAAGAGGTGTCAGCACCGATATAAACTTGTGAGATGGCAATGATCTAAGAGACATCTTTCTTCTCTCCTGTGTCCCATCAAACCATCCCAATCCACCAAGTTCTCTCTGCTTTTTATGTTTTGTACTTGCTGGTTTCTCGCTTTCCTTGAAATTCCAAGCTCTTTAGGACCACTTTCCCCTACAAACTGTCAACCTCAGGTCAAATTTGTCCCAGTAGTTCTCAGGTCCGGACATGCATTGTATCCTTCCCTCCTCAACATTTCCCACAAAGAAAACATTCTTCGCTAACAAGGGAGAAGATCGGGCTCTACTCTGTGGCCGCAGTGCTGGGTTGCTGCTAAGGGCTCGTAGGTAAATTCTTGTATTTATTAAGTTTTTATCTCAAAACGTGGAAAACCACGGGAAATAGTCTCCTGCACGATCCAAAGGCTACATTTCCTGCTTAGATCTGTGGTCTTGAGTCCTTTTCAATCTCTCAGCTGGCCACCAGAAAGTCCCCTTCAGGGCACTAACACAGTTACAAAAAATTGCAGTTTAAGAGACTTAAAACTGGGTCCTCCTGGAGGCATTTTCACTTAGAATAGGAGCAGTCTCAGATCATAGCAGCTGGGACAGGGAGACAGGAGGAGGGAGAAGACCTGCCAGGAGAGGTTAGAGTCTTGTCTCTTTTCACTGCCTACCATGGCCAGGAGGGGCTTCTGAAAACCAGGGCCAGAGTATGTTAGCGATTGCTCACTTTAAGTCACAGAGCTTAAAGGACCTCAAATTTATAGACTTCATGAAATGGGTCACTGCTTCATTTTCCCTCTCCAGAATCCAATAGTTTAAGGAATAATGGGGCAGAGCCTCCACGTGATTTTAACGGCGGCACACTGAGCAAATGGGATAACATACGCTGGTACAAACCAGTTCAGTGAATCTACACCATGTTCGAGAACCACAGGGATGCTTTTCGAGGTGTAAATACCCAGAAAAAAGAGTTGCATTGAAAGGGTTGTGACGGGAGAGACAGATGGTTCCCAGATGTGGAACAAGCAGAAGGGCAGAGGGAGGGAGAGAAGCCTGAGCTCAAGTCTCCTTCTGGGACCATGGGAAGTCACACAACCTATGCAAATGTCGCTTGTAAATGAGAACTACAAATGTATCGAGTCCACAGTGCTCTTAGTGGATTTAAGTCGGAAATATATAGAAAGTACCAGACACATGGCACCTCCAGGACCAAGAGAGACAGAACCTTCACACTCCAGCCGGGGCCTTAAAGAAGTACTAACGCTTGGCTGAGCCTGTAACCACCCAGCCACTTTCTGCTTTACTTTTTTTTTTTTTTTTAATTTTGGCAAACTTCCAGACTTACAGAAACGTTGTGAGAATATTACAATGAATTCCCTAATATATTTCACACAGTTTCTCCCAATGCTAGTATTTAGCTATATTTATTTCTCCTTTCTCTCTCTCTGCCAGGGTGTGTATACACGCACATTCATGCATATATACATATATAATTTACATAATTATGCATATTGATATGTGTGCATGTCTAATTTTTTCTGAACCATTAAAAAGTAATCCGTAGACTCTTTACTCCTAAATACTTTGGTGTGCATTTCCTGAAAGCAAGAAATTATTTTCTATAACTACAGGATAATTATAAAAATTAGGAAATTAATATGGACACTCTTCTGTTATCTAATCTATAGACCTTATTCAGATTATGCCAATTTTTTTCAATAATGTCTTCTATGGGAAAGGAAACCCAGAAGATCCCACGGCACGTGTTGCATTCAGTTGTCTTTCTTCGGATTTCATGGCACTGATAGTCTTCCAGGGTACAGACCAGGGATTTTGTGGAATATCTCTCACCTTAAATTTGTCTGATGTTTCCTCGTCATCAGCACAGGCTCTGCTTTTTGGGCTAGAACACCACAGAAGGGGTGCTGAATTCTGCAGGCCCCATATCCGGTGCCCATGCACTCCCCGTTTCTGGTGTTGTTATCTTTGATTACTTACTTAAGGTGATGTCTGCCCGGTGGCTCCGCTGTAAAGCTCTTTGGTCCTTTGCAATTAATAAGTATCTTGTGGATACCTTGAGATTACGTAAATACACTATTACTTCTTAAACTTTCACCTACTTCTTTTAGCATCAACTAATTACTTTGCCTCAATCAGTTTTTATCTTGACGGTCCTAGCCCCTTTCTTAACAGATGATTTGAATTCTGTCTTTTGAGGAATATTTTCTATGGCAGTGAATTTTATAATGATACTCACTAATGCTGCTATCCCATAAAGCATCTTTCCAAAACGTGAGCTCCTGCCTGGTGTCAGCTAGTTGCAAAGACTAATTTAGGAAAAGTGGGCACAATCAACACTGGAAATATATTTTATTTGCCAGAGGGTGGGTAAAAATTAAATTTCTCTCGACTTTATTTTATTTTATTTTTATTTTTATTTTTTAAAGATTTTATTTATTTAATTGACAGAGATAGAGACAGCCAGCGAGAGAGGGAACACAAGCACGGGGAGCGGGAGAGGAAGAAGCAGGCTCATAGCGGAGGAGCCTGATGTGGGGCTCGATCCCGTAACGCCGGGATCACGCCCTGAGCCGAAGGCAGGCGCTTAACCGCTGTGCCACCCAGTCGCCCCTCTCTCGACTTTAATTACAGTAACCATTTCACATTTGGTTTCAACATAGCATTGCCTTGCTTTTCTTTTCTCTTTCTTTCTTTCTTTTATGAAGGAATCTTGCTCTTATTGTGGAAAACATGAAAGCAATCAAAAGCAGAAAACAGGAAAAAAAAAAGGACACCAATAACTCAGAATCTCAAACTCTAAATCATTATTTTATATAACTATAGTATAAGTATAAAAAATAGGAAATTCCTATTAATCTTTTGTTAACTGTCTGGTCTTGTTCTTTGAGTGCTTATCTGCAGAACTCAGTATTATTTTTTACTTAAGTATAAGGAGTTCTATGCATCCTAAAATTCTAAGCTTTTGTCCAACATGTTTGTTGCAAATATTTTCCTAGTGTATTATTTGCCTTTTAATTTTGTGTATTTGGAAATGAATGGGAGATTTCCAATTTTATGTAGTTAAGCTTTTTCTTTCTGACTCCTTCTCACACGGTATCTTAGAAAGCCCAGTGCTCCCTTTCTCTTATAGCTGCTGTGGCACTACTGAAAACCTTGGCTCTCAAGGCCATCTGTGGCTTATTTGGGAACATGTGAATAACATCGCTCTTCCTTGTTGATACCTGCTGCCCCCAGTCATGCAGCAGAATTTCTATGTGTTAGAATTTATTCTCATTCTGCAGTTCCATAAATTTATTGCTGTTTTCAGAATCAAGACCATATTCTATTCATTACTGTAGCTTTGACTATGGTGACATCAACCTTATTTCATTCTTTCTCTTTTGTCCTCTTTAAATGTATCTCTTCTGTGGGCACCTGGGTGGCTCAGTTGGTTAAGCGTCTGCCTTGGGCTCAGGTCATGATCTCAGTGTCCTGGGATCAAGCCTGCATCAGGCTCTCTGCTCTGCAGAGTCTCCCTCTCCCTCTGTGCTCTCTCTCGCTCTCACACTCTCTCTCAAGTAAATAAATTAAATCTTATATTAAAAAAATAAAGAAAATAAATGTATCTCTCTGACCTCCTTATTCTTTCAGAATACTTTAGAATAATTTTATTGATTTAAGTTAATCAAAAATTTTAATTTCTAGGAAAATTGAGTGTATTTTTATCATAACACCATACCCTGTATATGAATTATCATGAAACATATCCTCAACCTTGTAATATTCAGTTTTCTCCTGAAAGAACATGGAATGTCTGTGGATTAATGTAAATCTTTTGTGTTTCTCAGTAAAGCTTTGTAGTTTTATTTACATATTTCTTGCACTTATTGGTTCCATATGGACATTTTATGTTTTCATTACCACTGTGAATAGGATGCTTCTTAAATTACTTTTAAATTTTATATTTTGAATATTGTTTAATTTTATAAACTGCCTTAATTATTCAATTAACTAGCTATTTCTCTTCCATTTTACAAGTGTACCATCATACCCCATACACGTAATTACCCCTTTTTCTGAACTTTACAATGGCTATGCGCGCTGCTTTGGTTCTGTATTCCCTTTCATTAGGCACAACTCCAGGTCAACGTTAAATCACCACTAAAAATGGCGGTCGATTTTATATTGTTTCTGACAGTGACAGAAATACATTTAACATAAAGCCGGACATTGGCCGTTAGTTCGAAATAGACATTAATTTCCATCTTATAGTATCTGGATGCGTGTATATTTCAATAAGTCATTTTACTGTGAATAATGGCAATCATGGTCATCAAACATAAAATGTGATAACATATTTTCATGACATCGTGGCAGTCCTGAAAATGTAACTCGCACTTCTGACTGCTGGAGATGGGTCCAGCCCTGTGCCCTGGAACCCAGGACCCATCACAAGTGGCTCCTGCCAGGGCGGGCCCACTCCCAGGAGATGAAAGTCCGTGCCCTAGCGCCTGGGAAGATCCACCCAAGCTTCTTCCTTCTCCTGACAATGATCAGCATGGGTCTGCTCAGCCTCACAGCCCTTCCAGCCCCGCTCCCTCTTCCCCTTCCAGGGGCTTCTCCTCATCAGTCCCCTGCATGGTTAATCCCATCTTGTACCTGCTGCTCAGAGGACCTGAAGTAACACAGATATTAATAGTTTTGATCTGTGAATAGAAAAGTCAGGCTGCCTATATTGGGATAGGCCAGTGATGGGTATTAAGGAGGGCACGTATTGCATGGTGCACTGGGTGTTATATGCAAGTAATGAATCATGGAACATTGCATCAAGAACTGGGGATGTACTGTATGGTGACTAATATAACAAAATAAATATTACTAAAATAAAATAAAAAAAAGAATAATAAAAAAGAAAAGTCAGGCTGCTTTACTGCCCTTTCAGATCTGCCAATTGAGTAAAACGTTATTTCAAAATATATTACTTCAGTAAGATAAAAAAGTAAAGCGTGTGGTCATTGAATTGATAGCAACAAGCTTGGAGGGCATTTAAACTTCACAAAACCCTTTCCTCTAACAGTTTCACTTGGTCCTCACCATCACACCGTCAGCATCGGGGCAGGTAACCCTGTCCTCATTTAAGAGGAACACCAAACAACAGAAATCTCAGAAAGTTCAAGGGACCTGCAGCTACAGAAACAAGGAAAGAGCCAGGGCCAGAGCTTATGTCTTTTTAATTTTTATTCAAAACTCTTTCCATTTTAGGCCGCAATTCCCTAAATTCATATTGAACATACTATCATTATGATTTGATTTACAAAAGAAGATATGTTATTTAGTGGCATTTTGAGTTTTCAGGTAAGTATCCAAAAATAATCTAATAATGCAAATCAAAGATCTCTTCAGCTAGTAATCATGTATCCTGTGCATAGTCTATGTTACAGAAATCTCAGAGAACATTTTCTATTATTTTCTACTATTATGATTTTTAACTAACGTTTTTAATGGCATGAATGATTTCACACTAGTTTATAAAAAAGTTCCTCACGTTCTAGAAATAACAGTGTTATATTTGGGATAGTTACCTACATTAGTACATAGGTCTAGACTTCTGGTTTATGCATTCTATAGTATTTCTTGGCTGGATATCCCAAAATTTATTTATCTATTCTCCTACACATGAGCGTTTAGATTTGTTCCCGTTTTTTTTCTTTTGCTATATAAGCATGTCACTTTTTTTACCCATGACCTGTGACACACACGTGTGAGAGGTTCCTGAGAGTGTGCACAGGCATGGGTTTGCTGGAACAGTAGGACAACTGATCCTTCACTTTCCTGGGGGGTGGGGGCACAGTGCTTGCCAAACGGGCAGAACCCATTCATTCCCGCACAGCAGTGTGGTTCCCATGTTTCTACATTCTTGCCAATACTTGCTGTGGTCAGCCTCCTTTTTTGTGCTGATGGGCGTGAAACTGTGTATCACTATGGGTTTGATTTATATTTCTCTTATTATTAGTGCTTAAGACTTTATTCCCCAGTTGGAGTTTTGACTGTTAAAACTAAGCCAATCACGCTTTCACATCTCTGTAAGTTCCTTGACCCTCCTCACTGCACTGCCAGGTCCTGGACCAATCTCCATCGTCACAGTGCTAGCCTTCATTCACCTTCATCCTCCCTCTAACTTTCCGCTGGAGGTGTTTACCTGCCATCAACTTAATCTTATTATTCCTTGCTTAAAACACTTCACGGTACCCCACTGCTTACTAGATCAAATCCAAATCCTCCAGTCCAGAAAACTCGCCCTCCATAGTTGTCTCCTTCCTCCTCTTTCCAGGATTATCCCGCCCACTCCCGCCCACATACCACACTGCATCCTGCTGTTGAGTGATTCTAGAAATACTTCCTACCAGTGTCCCTTTTCATATGGTGCTGTCCCTGCCTAAGATGCTTTCCTTTTCTTTCCCGGGAGACTCCCACTCTTCACCACATTCAATGCCACATCTCCTACCTCAGCCAGATTGTTGGTGTCCCTCCGAACGCCCAGGGCGTTTGTTTTTTAGCTATAAGCCCATGATTCACATTATACTGTGCTTGTTTGCACATCAGACCCTAGTTAGGCCTTGAGCTCAGAGATCCGCAGATAATGTCTTAGTGATCCATGCTGCTGGCAGGGCCTGGTAAGCACTGGGTGACAAACAAGTGATGCTTTACATTAAACGGGGTCCAGTATTCTTTGGAAGAGCAAATATACCCATCCATTCATTTTATGTGCCTTTTCTTGGCACTAGTAATACAACAGTGAATAGGACAGTTGAAATGTCTTTTTCTACCATCTTGGAGTTTACATTAAGACCGAGAAGACAGATGATGAACAGAAATGAATGAGTTATGTAGTGTAGTGGAAAGTGATGTGGGCTTTGGGGAAAACAGGGCTCAGACACAGGATAAGCACCGCCAGGCTGTGAAGGGCTGGATTGTAGGTGGGGCGACAGGACAAAATGGAAGGGAGGGAGGGAAAGAGATATGCGGATATCTGGGGGAAGAACCTTCTAGGCAGAGAAATGGCAAGAGCCAGAGCCTGAAGGAAGGGACATGCCTGGCACAATGGAGGAAAGCAGGAGCAGAGATTGGGGAGGGAGGCAGAGACGTGCATGGGGAGGGAAGGAGGGCAGCCACCTGGGTAACACTTCCTTTTTTTTTTTTTTTAAAGATTTTATTTATTTATTTGACAGAGAGAGAAACAGCCAGCGAGAGAGAGGGAAGCAGGGGGAGTGGGAGAGGAAGAAGTAGGCTCCCAACAGAGGAGCCTGATGCGGGGCTTGATCCCAGAACGCCGGGATCATGCCCTGAGCTGAAGGCAGGCGCTTAATGACTGAGCCACCCAGGAGCCCCTGAGTAACACCTCCTAAGTCCTAGTAAGGACTTTGATTTTGCTCCTACGAGATAGGAAACCATTGAAGGGATTTGAGCAGAGGTTTTAACGGGCTCTCTCAGAGTGTGAAGGTGACTAAGAGAAAAAGCAGGGAGACAACTTAGGAGTCTTTGCAATAATTCCAGTGAGAAATGTTGGTGGTGTGGACTAGGGTGCTGGTGAGAAGTTGTTGCTGGATTCTAGACGTGCATCAAAGATAGAAGCAAAGGCTCTGCTGCCAGATTGGCTGTGGAATGTGCGGGAAAGAGAAGGAGGACATCATTGCTTGACCAGGGCCAACTGGATGGACAGACTTGCCATGAACTGCGATTGGGAAGGGGTGGAACAGGGCCTGGGGAGAAAAACAGGAGTTCAGTGTTGGACATTTTGTGTTTGAAAATGCTTATGAGACATCCAGGTGGAGAAAGCAATACAAGTCTGGCATTCAAAGGAGAGATGTGGAGTGGAAATATAAATTCACAAGTCATCAGTACATAGGTGAAACTGACAGTCTTCAGGATAGATGGAACCACCAGGGAAATGAGTGTAGAGAAGACAGGAGGCCAAAGGCCTGATCCCCAGAGCGCAAGAAAAGGAAGAAGAACCTGCAAAGGGAACACAGGGGTCAAGATGGTCATGAAGGTCATTGAGTGGCCAAGGGAAGATAAACCGAAGGTCATAAACCTCATACATAACAGGTTTCCAGATTAATTTTGTAAACTGAAGCATCTGTGCAAATTGCCCCCTACTGAATTTGGCTCTTTATAGAAAGCAAACAATTTCTCCAGACTAATTCAGTGGTGGCAGCAGAAGAAAATATTATTGAAAGATCTGACCTTGCAAGTTTCTGGTAAAGTTCCTCAAAGTACTTCAACCATTCTCTTCAAAGTCCACATTTTGAAAAGAGCTGGTCCTAGATTAAACACGGCTCACATGCAATCCCCTCTGGCACAGCGTGTCTTCCAGATATGAATATTCTATAATTTTGCAAGATGTGCAAGACACTGAGATAGAACCGGATTTTATTGGAAGGAAAGGTGACTCAGTTTGTGACTGTGGCATCTGATTCTCGGAGCGAAAAGCCAGATTGTCCAGCTACATGCAAAAGAACAAAACTGGACCACTTTCTTGCACCACGCACAAAAATAAACTCAGATGGATTAAAGACCTAAATGTGAGAACTGAAACCATAAAAACCTAGAAGAGAGCACAGGCAGTAATGTCTGTGATATCTGCTGTAGGAACATTTTTCTACATATGTCTCCTGAGGCAAGGAAAACAAAAGCAAAAATAAACCATTACATCAAAATGAAAAGCTTCTTTTTTTTTTTTTTTTAGATTTTATTTATTTATTTGACAGAGATAGAGACAGCCAGAGAGAGAAGGAACACAAGCAGGGGGAGTGGGAGAGGAAGAAGCAGGCTCATAGCGGAGGAGCCTGATGTGGGGCTCGATCCCATAACGCCGGGATCACGCCCTGAGCCGAAGGCAGACGCTTAACCGCTGTGCCACCCGGGCGCCCCCAAAACGAAAAGCTTCTGCACAGCAAAGGAAACAATCAACCAAACTAAAAGGCAATGTACAGGATGGGAGAAAATATTTGCAAATGACATACCCAATAAAGGGTTAGTATCCAAGATATGTAAAGAATTTATACAACTCAACACTGAAAACCAGATAATCCAATTAAGAATGGGCAGAAGACATGAACAGACATTTCTCCAAAGAAGACATACACGTGGTCAATACACACATGAAAAGTTGCTCAACATTACTCATCATTAGGGAAATGCGGGTCAAAAACCACAATGAGGTATCACCTCACACCTGTCAGAATGGCTAAAACCAAAACCACAAGAAACAACAAGTGTTGGCAAGGATGTGGAGAAAAAGGAACCCTCGTGCACTGTTGGTGGGAATACCAATGGGTGCAGTCAATGTGGGAAATAGGATGGAGGTTTCTCAAAAAATTAAAAATAGAATTGGGGCGCTTGGGTGGCACAGCGGTTAAGCGTCTGCCTTGGGCTCAGGGCGTGATCCCCACATTCTGGGATCGAGCCCCACATCAGGCTCTTCCGCTATGAGCCTGCTTCTTCCTCTCCCACTCCCCCTGCTTGTGTTCCCTCTCTCGCTGCCTCTCTCTATCTCTGTCGAATAAATAAAATCTTAAAAAAAAAATAAAAAAATAAAAAAAATAAAAATAGAATTATCATATGATCTGGTAAATACCCACTACTGGATATTTACCCAAAGAATACACAAACACTAATTCAAAAAGGTATATGTGCCCCTATGTTTATTGCAGCATTATGTATAATAGCCAAATTACGGAAGCAACCCAAGTATCCATCAATAGATGAATGGCTAAAGAAGATATGGCGCACGCACGCATGCACACATACACACACTGGATTATTAGCTACAAAAAGGAGTGAAATCTTAGCATTCGCTATGACGTGGATGGACCTAGAGGTTATAATGCTTAGTGAAATAAGTCCGTGAGAGAAAGACAAATACCATATGATTGCATTCATATGTGGAATTTAAGAAACAAAACAAATGAGCAAAGAAAAAAAAGACAACCCTCCCCCCCACCAGACTCTTAACAGTAGAGAACAATCTGATGGTTTTCAGCAGTGGGGAGGTAAGTGGGATATGTATGAAATAGGTGAAGGGGATTAAGAGTATACTTATGGTGAGCACTGAGTAATGTATAGAATTGTTGAATCACTGTATTGTACCCCCAAAACTAATATAACACTATGTTAATTTTACTAGAAGTAAAATAAAATTTAAGAAATAAAGAGGAAAAAAACTGCAGATTGTCCAAAATGACTGAAGCTGCTTCCTCCAGAGTTAGTGTGCTACCCTGTGGTTTTCCTTGGGAGTTGTGAAAAATACCGAAGCCTGGTTTCTTTCGCTTTTTTTTTATAATAATATTTTTTATTATATTATGTTAGTCACCATACAGTACATCCCTGGTTTTTGATGTAAAGTTCGATGATTCATTAGTTGCATATAACACCCAGTGCACCATGCAATACGTGCCCTCCTTACTACCCATCACCAGCCTATCCCATTCCCCCACCCCCCTCCCCTCTGAAGCCCTCAGTTTGTTTCTCAGAGTCCATAGTCTCTCATGCTTCATTCCCCCTTCTGTTTACCCCCCCCTTCCTTTATCCCTTTCTTCCCCTACCGATCTTCTTAGTTCTTATGTTCCATAGATGAGAGAAACCATATGATAATTGTCTTTCTCTGCTTGACTTATTTCACTTAGCATTTTCTCCCAGTTAGAATGGCAAAAATTGACAAGGCAAGAAACAACAGTTCCTGGAGAGGATGTGGAGAAAGGGGATCCCTCCTACATTGTTGGTGGGAATGCAAGTTGGTACAGCCACTCTGGAAAACAGTGTGGAGGTCCCTTAAAAGTTAAAAATTGAGCTACCCTATGATCCAGCCATTGCACTACTGGGTATTTACCCCAAAGATACAGCGATAGTGAAGAGAAGGGCCATATGCACCCCACTGTTTATAGCACATTGTCCCCAATAGCTAAATCGTGGAAGGAGCTGAGATGCCCTTCAACAGATGACTGGATTAAGAAGTTGTGTCCATATATACAATGGAATATTACTCAGCTATCAGAAAGAACAGAGTTCTCAAGCATTTGCTGCAACATGGACAGCACTGGAGGAGAAAATGCTAAGTGAAATAAGTCAAGCAGAGAAAGAGACAATTATCATATGGTTTCTCTCATCTATGGAACATAAGAACTAAGAAGATCGGTAGGGGAAGAAAGGGATAAAGGAAGGGGGTAAACAGAAGGGGAATGAAGCATGAGAGACTATGGACTCTGAGAAACAAACTGAGGGCTTCAGAGGGAGGGGGGTGGGGAATGGGATAGGCTGGTGATGGGTAGTGGGAGGCACGTTGCATGGTGCACTGGGTGTTATATGCAACTAATGAATCTCGAACTTTACATCAAAAACCAGGGATGTACTGTATGGTGACTAACATAATATAATAAAAATATTATTATAAAAAAAAAGCGAAAGAAACCAGGCTTCGATTTTTCACAACTCCCAAGGAAAACCACAGGGTAGCACACTAACTCTGGGAAGCAGCTTCAGTCATTTTGGACAATCTGCAGTTTAGCAATACCGTAACTTTAT
>NW_024425563.1:93233633-93262843 GCF_017311325.1 Ursus maritimus | reverse complement strand
CTGCTGCATTACAGCCAAGCCTCATGCATAGAACTGCTCAGGAAATACTTCCTAAGCAAAAGTCTGGAGAACTAGCTTTTAACAGTTGAGTACCTTTTATTATCATAGGTAGTAATGCTGGTTGACTTGTAGAGGTGATTATGTAGTGTAGATGCTTGCTACTCGAAGTGGGGTCCTTATCAAATCATGTCCTCACTTGGGAAATTGATAGCAATGTGAGGTCAGGCTCCCACCCAGACCTACTGAATCAGAATGTACTTTTAGCAATGCGAGAAATTCATGTGCATTTAGATTTAAGAAGCCCACTCTGGACCATTTTCTCAAGCCTAGTGGCAATTGGAATCCCGAACAATTAGATCAGACTTTCTGTGGGTGGAAACCAAGCTTCATAGGCAGCAACCTCTACGACATCGCACAGCAACCTTTTTCATGACACATCTCAAAGGCAAGAGAAACAAAAGATAAAATGAACTTGTGGGACTTCATCAAGATAAAAAGCTTCTGCACAGCCGAGGAAACAATCAAAACAACTAAGAGGCAGCCCACGGAATGGGAGAATATATTTGCAAATGATGCTACAGATAAAAGACTGGTATCCAAGATCTACAAAGAACTTCTCAAACTCAATACGTGAGAAACAAATAAATCATAAAATGGGCAGAAGAGATGAACAGACACTTTTCCAATGAAGACATACAAATGGCTAACAGACACATGAAAAAATGTTCAAAATCATTAGCCATCAGGGAAATTCAAATCAAAACCACACTAAAATACCACCTTACGCCAGTTAGAATGGCAAAAATTGACAAGGCAAGAAACAACAGTTCCTGGAGAGGATGTGGAGAAAGGGGATCCCTCCTACATTGTTGGTGGGAATGCAAGTTGGTACAGCCACTCTGGAAAACAGTGTGGAGGTCCCTTAAAAAGTTAAAAATTGAGCTACCCTATGATCCAGCCATTGCACTACTGGGTATTTACCCCAAAGATACAGACGTAGTGAAGAGAAGGGCCATATGCACCCCACTGTTTATAGCAGCATTGTCCCCAATAGCTAAATCGTGGAAGGAGCTGAGATGCCCTTCAACAGATGACTGGATTAAGAAGTTGTGGTCCATATATACAATGGAATATTACTCAGCTATCAGAAAGAACGAGTTCTCAACATTTGCTGCAACATGGACAGCACTGAGCGTAAGGTGGTATTTTAGTGTGGTTTTGATTTGAATTTCCCTGATGGCTAATGATTTTGAACATTTTTTCATGTGTCTGTTAGCCATTTGTATGTCTTCATTGGAAAAGTGTCTGTTCATCTCTTCTGCCCATTTTATGATTTATTTGTTTCTCACGTATTGAGTTTGAGAAGTTCTTTGTAGATCTTGGATACCAGTCTTTTATCTGTAGCATCATTTGCAAATATATTCTCCCATTCCGTGGGCTGCCTCTTAGTTGTTTTGATTGTTTCCTCGGCTGTGCAGAAGCTTTTTATCTTGATGAAGTCCCACAAGTTCATTTTATCTTTTGTTTCTCTTGCCTTTGGAGATGTGTCATGAAAAAGGTTGCTGTGGCCGATGTCGTAGAGGTTGCTGCCTATGAAGCTTGGTTTCCACCCACAGAAAGTCTGATCTAATTGTTCTGGGATTCCAATTGCCACTAGGCTTGAGAAAATGGTCCAGAGTGGGCTTCTTAAATCTAAATGCACATGAATTTCTCGCATTGCTAAAATGCACATTCTGATTCAGTAGGTCTGGGTGGGAGCCTGACCTCAACATTGCTATCAATTTCCCAAGTGAGGACATGATTTAGTCTAAGGACCCCACTTCGAGTAGCAAGCATCTACACTACATAATCACCTCTACCAAAGTCAACCAGCATTACTACCTATGATAATAAAAGGTACTCAACTGTTAAAAGCTAGTTCTCCAGACTTTTGCTTAGGAAGTATTTCCTGAGCAGTTCTATGCATGAGGCTTGGCTTTAGAGCCTTCTAGAGATACAGATATTAAGAGGGGGAAAAAAGTTATGGTTCTGACCAACGTTAGAGAAGGTCAAATAGGCTTCCAATTCAAGGATCTTGTCTGATTGAATGGTACATATGTCACCCTTGGCCTAAAGAGGTCAGAATATAAAATAACCCTGGAAAATCAGCATCAGAAACCACAGAATCTCCCCAAACCTCTAATGTGGTACCAGGTACCATTGTTTCCGTCTAACACACGTGAAATGGGACCCTGGCAACCATCTGTCTCAAGTCCCTTAGCTTTAAAGCCCGGGTAATTAACAGCAAACTTCACTGTTTGACAAGCGACCTGTCAAACCATGTTCCAAGTGCTTCCAGGCCTTCGAAGAAAGATTCATTAGAGACTTCAGCAAGGCCACGGCATCTTGCATAGGTGGGCACCAGATGCTACACCTGCATGTCCCTCTAGAGTGTTAGGATCTGACCATGACTTTGTGTCTCGGTGCTTCCTTCTGTGACACCAGCCACACCTGACTATGCACAGTGAAGCCTGTAAATTTCTGGCCCCAGTCCTGCCCATTTTTAGAGCAAAGATACATCTTATCTTCTTGTTTGGAAAAAGCAACCTGAGCTCTAGAGGAGTCAAGAGCAGGGCTCTCAAGGTGACCCTGTGCCACTGCATGAGGAAGGAACTGGGACCCGACTCCCCTCCTGTTCTCTCATATCACGTTGCCACTTAGGAACAAAATTCAACCTGTGATCTAAATATACCTGAAGATGAATAGTCCAGCGTTGTGATATTGATTTTTTTAAGTTAAAAATACAAGACGAACTATCAGTTTTCACTTGCAAAATTCTGTTCCAAAAGCCTCAAAATCCTTTTTGACACAGACTCTTGGGTCACTTATACAGTCCCCTCCAAAGGGAAATGTAAAATGCCTCATAATGTCTCAGTGCTACTCTGCTCTTCTCCCCATTCCGCACCACACAAGCCTCACTGCCTGTCCTTCCAGCTCAGAATTTCCTCTTCTTGGAAATTCTTCCCTCTCCAGCCCCACAAGGAGCAGGTGCTGGCAGCCAGGTTTGCCCTAGATGACACCACTCCCAGGCTGAAGCGGACTGCCAGAGATGGACATGGCTCCAAGTGGGGCCAATGAATTGGCTGGTCAGTGACCAAAAAGAGTTCCTTTCCTGATGGTTCTAAGATCCATGAGTGGTGGGTGTTAGTTCTGTGAGGTCATCCAAACCTTAGGCCATGCAAGGACATAGACAAGCAAAGGAATACCGTCCAAAAAGAGAAAAGGAGAGAAACTTAAGCTCCTCATGATTTTTCAAGCGAAGTTGTAAGATTTTACAACACTGATCCTCTATAATCCCCCTTTTTTGAATTAGCTCCAATAGGTTTCTTTTCCTTGCAAGCCACGATTCTGGAGGGAATAAGACACCTTCCTGTCCAGGACACCACGATTCATCTATAAATGGAAAGAAACTGCGACAGATCTCATTAATTTGATATAGACATTCAACTATAATCCAACACCAACCTATTTAACAGAATTCATGCATTTTAAATAGAAAAAAAATATGTTTCTTATTTCTTACCGGCATTCCCAGGGAGAGACTTCATTTAGCTGAAGCCAAGAATCTGTTTTACATGTCTAACTGAGACTCAATTACAGTTTATAGTACTGGGCTCAGGATTGGAATTCAAGCATAAATTGTCTATGAAGCAAAATATGGAGAGAAGACAGAAGTAAGCGAGTCTCTACATTTTTTCTATGACAGCGTAATTGATAAAAATAATCGATAATTGATAATAATAACTGATAATAAGTTGCCGTCATTAAAAAGTATGCGTGGTATAGAGCTGGGAAAGTGAAATCACAGAAGGAGTTGTTGAAATGGGGCCGCAAAGGACTCTAATTCCACTTAGGACCCGATATTCCCTTGAGGGCTAGTCCAGGATGCTTTACGATTACACAGCGTTTGTTACTCTACTAAAGGTGAGCAGGACATGTTCTGGGAGACGGCTGTCTCTGGGTAGACGAAGCTTCCGGAGAGCTGGACCAGGCACTGCCTTCGGCTAGCTGACTGTGGCCCAGGAGAAACCGAAAAAGTCAGCAGTACTGACAACTAAGCAGAAGGGACTGCCTTCTGCCACGGCTGAGATCTTAGGTTTTAAAAACCTGTTTCAGGGGCGCCTGGGTGGCACAGTGGTTAAGCGTCTGCCTTCGGCTCAGGGCGTGATCCCGGCGATCTGGGATCGAGCCCCACATCAGGCTCCTCCGCTATGAGCCTGCTTCTTCCTCTCCCACTCCCCCTGCTTGTGTTCCCTCTCTCGCTGGCTGTCTCTATCTCTGTCGAATAAATAAATAAAATCTTTAAAAAAAATAAAAAATAAAAACCTGTTTCATGTCACCAGATTCAAATTTCTTCTCATAAAACCCAGATCATACAATATGGCCTTCAGACCCATATGACTTCCAAGTCCATTTCTGTGCCTCAGAGGGCCTGAGTCTACTCCTCTAAAACACTGGGCAAATATGTCTTCTTTGTGGCAGTCAGGCATTTTGAAGAACTACAGTGATTTCTGTCTGACTCCCCCTTGTGCCTGGATCTCCACACGCTGTCATCACATGTCCTCAGGGACAGCTATGACCGGAACAAAGGTATTGAGGAAAGCCTTCAAGATCCTGACCATCAAAGAATAGATTTGTTTTCTAATAGTCATGAACGATTTACAGAATCTAGTTATACACGGACCACCAAGAAAAACTAGACAAATTACAAGATATGGAAAGAATGTGGATAACATATTCTGACCACAAAGCAACTAGGCTAGATATTAATAATGCAAGTTTGAAGTTTAAAAATACCTTGACCAATTTAAGATTAAGAACCTAAATAGCTTCTTGGTTAAAAGGAATTTTATTTATTTATTTATTTATTTTAATGATTTTTTTTTTAAATGATTTTTTATTATATTATGTTAGTCACCATACAGTACATCCCTGGTTTTTGATGTAAAGTTCGATGATTCATTAGTTGCGCATAACACCCAGTGCACCATGCAATACGTGCCCTCCTTACTACCCATCACCAGCCTATCCCATTCCCCCACCCCCTCCCCTCTGAGGCCCTCAGTTTGTTTCTCAGAGTCCATAGTCTCTCATGCTTCATTCCCCCTTCTGATTACCCCCCCTTTCTTTATCCCTTTCTTCCCCTACCGATCTTCCTAGTTCTTATGTTCCATAGATGCGAGAAATCATATGATAGTTGTCTTTCTCTGCTTGACTAAATTGCAATTGCAGCCTTAAGAAATTAATAATGATGAGAAGGTTACAAAAGGAACACGAGCAAAACTATATTCAAAAGGAGAATCCATGGCATTAAATGGGACTTCTGTCCATCCAGTGCTCACTGGGTCACCATCTGAGGGTTAAAACATGCAAATGTTTCTGTA
This sequence comes from Ursus maritimus, assembly GCF_017311325.1. Lineage (NCBI taxonomy): Eukaryota > Metazoa > Chordata > Mammalia > Carnivora > Ursidae > Ursus > Ursus maritimus. The sequence goes on along the minus strand of NW_024425563.1, from coordinate 93,257,420 downwards.
TAGGATGGCAAATAACACCACCCTCTCTCCTAGGAACACCAACCCTCTCAATTGTAATGGGTCAGATCCTATGCAAGACCGGTAATTCAATATTATATACTTAACTGCGTCTGCTATGAAGTAAGACAAAAAGCAAATAAAGGAAATGAGAATTAAATTCTTACATTTTTCAAAATTAGAAAAAAATAAAAGCATATTACTGATGTTGTTTATCTACCTTACTCTCTTAATTTTACATATATATGCACATATACATGAAAAAACAGAAAAATATTTGAAAAACTATAAAATTTGGAAATATATATGAAAAAACTAGAGCAATATACACATGTGTGCCCTTATATATGCATATGCACATACGTACAAGCACACACAAATTAAGAAAAGAAAAACTAGAGAGAAAAAGAAAATAAGCAACATTAGTAATATGAAAGCAGATTATAACTACTAGTGGCAGGGAAAGCAGTTTGAAGTATAAAAGAAAAGCACTGAAAATTCTAACATAATAAATTCCAAAAACCTGATGAAATGTTTCATTTTTCTAAAAATTTGACTTTTCTTCTAAAATTTGAGAACTGTAAATATGGAAGAAATTCAAAACAATTTTTTTTTTTTAGAGAGAGAGGGAGGAGGAGGGGGAAAAGGAGAGAGAGAATCCTAAGCAGACTCCATGCACAGTGTGGAGCCCTATGCAGGGCTCGAACCCATGACCGGGAGATCATGACCTGAGCCCAAATCAAGAGTCTGACGCTTAATCGAATAAGCCACCCAGCCGCCCCTGAAAACAATTTTAAAATAAAAGTGTGTTTTGCAGAGACTTCCAGGAAAGATGACAGAGTAGGAGAATCCTAGGCTCCCCTCATACCACAGATACAACTAGTAACACTCACATCAGTGTAAATAATCCAGAAAATAATGCAAAGACTGGCAGATTCAACTCCACAACTAAAGGTAGAAAAAAAGGCCCCCTCAAAGAGGGTAGGAAGGTTGGAGAAGCATTTGGCCATTAACCAGACTGTGGGGCTGTCCCTGAGAGGAGGGATGCCCCAGCCATGGAGAGGGGCAAGAAAAAGACCCCCACACTGGGCAGCACACGGGGGAGACAAATCCCTTTGAAACCATTTGGCTTTGAAAACCAAATGGATCCAATTTCTTGAGTACCTATAGCCAGCAGACTAAAAACCTAGAATTTTAAAAAATCAGCAAGTTGGGCTCTGGAGAGGGGGTGGGCAACAGAACCGGAGTTCCCGTCCTTAAAGAGACAGCACAACAAACGGCCCGGCCCGTGGAAATAAGGCATAAAAGCAGCAGTTCGGAAGGTGCCTGGAGCACATGGCAGAAAGAGTTGTTTACTAAGCTCAGAGCATGTCCTAGAGGGACAGAGATCACTAGAGAACGGTAGAGGAACAAAGGAACTGGAAGGTGCCCTTTCCCTCCCCTGCTCCCCAGGGCATGCAGGGCTCTAGCAAACTTGCAACCACCCTCCCTAACTCCCGCACCCTACTGTGATTCCACCAATCCACCAGGACAGCCTGTCTCAGTCTCAGGGCTTCAGGGCCCTTTCCAGAGAGGACGTGAGGCATGCAAAGTTGGCTAGCACCACTGCCTTGCCACACTGCCCTCCACTCTGTGTTTCCGTGGAGTCAGACAGGCTGCTTTAGTCCCAGCACTGCAGGGTCTCTCCCACAGAGCACCAGCTGCATGCAAAGCTTGCTAGCCCCCTCTCCCCAGTACGCTCATGGCCGGAGCCCATACAAGGCAGTGCCCCAGTCCGGCAGTGTGCAAGCAGACCCTGCAGAGGCCAGCACCACTCCAAAGTGACTCCTGCCCTGGGGAAGGGGGAAGATAACCACACACACACCAGTCAGACTGTAGCCTCAGCATTGGGCTGGGGGCAGACATCTTCTCTGACTGCAAGCCCTGCCCGCTAACGAAACCTTATCAGGGGACAACACAGGGAAAACACCCTGCTGTTGGTGTTACCACATCTCTGGCAAACATGTAGTCTGACTCAACTTGAGCCCAAGGCATCCCCAGGCTGTCCACTAACACCCTAGGGACCAAACACTGCCCACAACAGGCAAAGAGAAACATTGCGGATGACTGCACTGAAGGAAAAAGTGGGTCAGCCACAAGAGCAGGGCACACGCATCACATATAGGAGACACCCCCAAAGTGCCAGGTCCTGGTGAACAGGGGACACGACACAGCAGAGCACCATAGGACCGCTTCATAAAGCCACCACCTTCCAGGGCAGGAGACACAGCTCTCTTTCCCAACACAGAGAAACAGACGCAGAGAGTCAGACAAAATGAGGAGACAGAAAAACGTGTCCCAAATGAAAGAACAGGACGAAATCACAGCAAGACACCTGAGTGAAATGGAGATAAGTAATATGTCTGACAAATGACAGAGAATTTAAAGTAATGATCAGAAAGATACTCGCTGGGCTTGAGAAAACAGTGGAGGACATCAGTGAGACCCTTAACAATGAGATTTTTTAAAAAAGCCAATCAGGGATGAAGAACACAATAAATGAAATTACAAATACACGGCATAGGATAAATAGCAGATAGGCTACATGAAGTAGAAGAACAAATTGGTGACCCGGAGAACAGAGTGAGGGAAAGTAATCAAGCTGAAGGGGTGAGAGAAAAATTATGCAACAAGAGAAAAGACTTAGGGAACTCAGCAACATCATTGAGCATAATAACATTCACATTATAGGGAACCCAGAAAGAGAAGAGAAAGAAGAGAAGGCAGAACATCTCTCTGAAGAAATCATATCTGAAAACTCCCTGAATCTGGGGAAGAAAATAGAAATCCAGGGGCGCCTTGGTGGCACAGCGGTTAAGCGTCTGCCTTCAGCTCAGGGCGTGATCCCGGCATTCTGGGATCGAGCCCCACATCAGGCTCCTCCGCTATGAGCCTGCTGCTTCCTCTCCCACTCCCCCTGCTTGTGTTCCCTCTTTTGCTGCCTGTCTCTATCTCTGTCAAATAAATAAATAAAATCTTAAAAAAAAAAAAAAAAGAAAGAAAATAGAAATCCAGATCCAGGAGGCACAGAAATTCCCCAACGAAATCAACCCAAAGAGGTCCACACCAAGACACATAGCAATTAAGATGGCAAAAAGTAGCGATAGAGAATTTTAAAAACAGCAAGAGAAAAGAAAGGAGTTACATAGAAAAGAAACCCCAGAAGGCTATGAGCTGATGTTTCCACAGAAAAATTGCAGGCCAGAAGGGACTGGCATGATGTATTCAAAGTGCCGAAAGGAAAAAATTTGCAGCTAAGAATACTCTTATCCAGCAAGGCCATCAATCAGAATAAAAGAAGAGATAAAGAGTTTCCCAGACAAATAAAAGTTAAAGAATTTCATAACCACTAGACCAGCCCCACAAGAAATATCAAAGTGGACGCTGAGTGGAAAGGAAAGACCATAAGCAAAAGTAAGGACAGTAGGAAGCACAAAAGCAGTGAAAAATAAGTCTATTTCTAAGAATCACACAAGATAAAAGATGTAAAAATTAGTATATCTATAAGAATCATACAAAATAAAATGATGTAAAATATACACCATCTATCTAACATGTAGAGAGAAAGGGAGTAAAGAATGGGCTCGAACTTAGGCAACTATCAACTTAATAGAGACTGCTATATGCAGAACGTGTTACATACTAACCAAATGGTAACCACACGTCACAAAACCAGTATGCAAAGAATAAAGAGAAAGGAATCCAACTATATCATTAAAGAAAGCCAGCAAACCGTGAAAGAGAGCAAGAGAAGGAAGGACGAGAGAAAATCTACAAAAACAACCAAAAAGACAAGTAATACAATGGCAATACAGACATATCTATCAATAATTACTTTGAATGTAAAGGGACTTAATGCTCCAATCAAAAGACATAGAATGATAGCATTGACCAAAACCAAACCCAAACAAAACAAAAAACAAAGCAAAACCATAAATCAAAAACTAAACAAACAAAACGAGACCCATCTATAGGCTGCCTACACGAGTCTCATTGCAGACCTGAAGATGCTTGCAGACCGAAAGTGAAGGGATGGAAAATAATTCATCATGGAAACGGAGGTGAAAAGAAAGCTGGGGTAGTAATGCTTATTTTGGACAAAATAGACATTCAAACAAAGACTGCAACAAGAAACAAAGGACACTATATAATCATTAAGGGGACAATCCAACAAGAAGATATGACATTGTAAATATTTATGCACCCAACGTGAGACCAAATACTTAAAGCAGTTAATAACAAGCATAAAGGAAGTAATCAATAGTAATACAATAATAGTGGGGTATTTTAACACCTCTTACATCAATGGACAGATCATCCAAGCAGAAAGTCAATAAGGAAACAGGGACGTTGAATAACACATTGGACCAGAAGGGGATTTAAGAAATATATTCAGAATATTCCATCCTAAAACAGCAGACTACACATTCTTTTCAAGTGCACATGGAATATTTTCCCGAATAGATCATATATTAGCACAAAAAACACACCCTGACAAATTTAAAAAGATTGAAGTCAATCTATGCATATTTTCTGCCCACAATGCTATGAAACTACAAATCAACCACAAGAAAATAATCTGGAAAGAGTGCAAAATATAGAGGTTAAATAACATGCTACTTAATAATGAACAGACCAAACAAGAAATCAAAGATAAAATTAAAAAAATACATAGAGACAAATGAAAATGAAAACACAGCAATCCAAACTCTTAGGCATGCAGCAAAAGTGGTTCCGATAGAGAAGTTTATAGAAATACAGACCTACCTCAAGAAGCAAGAAAAACCTTAAATAAACAATTTAACTTTATACCTAAGGGAGCTAGGAAAAGAAGAACAAACAGAACTTAAAACAAGTAGAAGGAAGGAAATAATAAAGATTATATCAGAAATAAATGAAATAGAAACTAAAAAACAATAGAATGGATCGAAGAAACCAAAAGCTGGTTCTTTAAAAAGAGCAACAAAATTAATAAACCTTTAGACAGATTCATCAAAAACAAAAAGAGAGAGAGGAGACACACAAAACTAGAAACAAAAGAGAGGAAATAGCAATTGACATCACAGAAATACAAACGATTATAAGAGTGTATTGTGAAAAATTACATGCCAGCAAACCGGACAACCTAGAAGAAATAGATAAATTTCTAGAAATGTATAATCTCCCAAAATCGAATCAGGAAGAAATAGAAAAACTGAACAGACCGATTACCAGCAATGAAATTGAATCAGTGATCAAAAAACTCCTAGCAAACAAAAGCCAGGACCAGATGGCTTCCCAGGAACTTCTACCATACATTTAAAGAAGATTTAATATCAGTTCTTCTTAAACTCCCCCAAAAAGTAGATGTGGAAAGCAAAGTTCCAAACTTATTCCATAAGCCCTGAATTACCCTGATACCCAAACCAGATAAAGACACCGCAGGAGGGGAGGAGTTGAGATGGAGAGCAGTAGCGTGGACCCTAGGCTTGTCTCATCCCTGGAACATGGCTAGATAGTTATCATGTCATTCTGAACATCCAAGAAATCAACTGGAGGGCTGAGAGAAGAAATTCTGCAAGTCTAAGAGTAGAAAAGTGAAAACCTTTTGGAAGGAAAGGGGTGCGGAGTTGACTTGGGGGAGATATGGCTGTGGATACGGAGGCAGAGAGGAGCTCCGCTTAAGGCTACCACAAAGTATTATAAGCAGCAGAGCACAAAATCTGAACTTTTAGAAGTCTACTACCCATGGGCGATGTGCCTGGCTTAAAGGCGCTTAGGTGGAAAAGCAGAGTGGAGTCCCAGGCACGTCAGCGTGGTCAGAGGATCTACTGGGTCTCAGGAATGGGTGGTCCCTAAGTACCGCCCGGTTCCCAGGCAAAGGAGCTGGAAGGCGGCTGAGAGCAGCGAGTCTTGGTGCCAGCTTTCTCCTCTGTTTTGCCATAAACTGCTGCAGTCGTGGGACTGCTTTCCTGGCACGAGGGGCAAACACCAAAAGCACAGCAAGACCCTCCCCCAGAGGAACAGCTCAAGTTTGCACTGCGGAAGTCCCCAAAATTTGGAGTTTTGAAACTCAGTTGTGTGCCTGAGATAAAAAAAGCTCAGACACAAGCAGGGTGAACGCAGGGTTCTGATGGAACACAAGAGGGTTGACTCAAGAACACAAAAAAGGTGATTGATTGCTCTTCTTGTGGGCTCCTGAAGAGTGAGGGGCACAAGCTTTCTACTCCAGGGCTAGGGAGCAGGGCACTGCTATATCGATTCCATCCACAAGCACCGAAAACCTTCAGGGAGCAAAACAGCACCACCTAGTGGAGGCCAGAGCCGCTCATGCCAAGCTCCGCCCCCCTGCACCCTGGAGACCCAATTAGATTAAAATAAGTCAGCCTGAGAATCAGTGAAGCAGACCCCTCCCCCAGAAGACCAACACAAACAACTTGCTCATAGCAAGTATAGTGACCATCAAGTGCTGCAAAGCTTCAGCTCTAGGGGAAATAGGATCTAGCCTCCTAATTTTATTTTTATTATTTATTTGTTTATTATTTTTTCATTAATTTTCTTATTTTTAAAAATTCCTTTTTCAATTTTTTACTATTAACACTTTTAAATTTTTATTTATATGTTTTTTATATACTTCTTAAATTTTTTCATTTTCATTTTATTTTATTGTTTTTTTTAATTTTTGAAACTAGATTCTTTCAAAAAGCAGACCAAAACACACCCAGAGACTAGTATTTTTAGGTTTTTTTTGTTTGTTTTTCTTTCTTCTTTTCTTTTCTGGACAAAATGATGACATGGAGAAATACACCCCAAAAGAAAGAACAGGAAGTAGAAATAATGGCCAGGGATTTAATCAATACAAATATAAGTAAGATGTCTGCACCAGAATGAAAAAAACCCCACAAACGATTATAAGTATATTAGCTGGGCTTGAACAAAGCACAGAAGACACTAGAGAATCCCTTACTACAGAGATAAAAGAACTAAAATCTAGTTAGGCCAAAAATAAAAATGCTATAACTGAAATGCAAACTCAAATGGATTCAATGAAAACAAGGATGGATGAAGCAGAGGATCAAATCAGTGACACAGAAGATAAAATTATGGACAATTAAGGAAACTGAAAAGAAGGGGGAAAGAGAAATAATGGACTACCAAAATAGACTTAGGGAACTCAGTAACTTATTAAAATGTAATAACATTTGTATCATAGGAGTCCCAGAAGAAGAGGAAGAAAAAGAGACAGAAGGTTTATTATGTGAACAAATTATAGCTAAAAAATTGCCTAATCTGGGGAAGGGTACAGACATCAAAATCCGAGAAGCACAGAGAACTCCCATTAAATTCAATAAAAGCCAACCATTGCCAAGACATGTCATAGTCAAATTCAGAAAACAGACAAGGAAAGAATTCTGAAAGCAGCGAGGGAAAAAAAGTCCTTAACCTACAAGGGAAGACAAAGCAGGTTGCCAGCAGATCTGTCCATAGAAACTTGGTGGGCCAGAAGAGAGTGGCAGGATATATTCAACATACTGAAAGGCAAAAATCTGTAGCTAAGAATACTCTTATCCAGCAAAGCTGTCATTTAGAAGGGAAGGTGAGATAAAGAGTTTCCCAGAGAAACAAAAACCAAAGGAGTTCATGACCACCAAACCAGCCCTGCAAGAAATTTTAAGGGGGACTCTTTGAGTGGAGGGGAAAAAAAAAGATGGAAAGCCACAAAGACTAGAAAGGACCAGAGAACATCACCAGAAACACCAATTCTACAGGTAACACAGTGGTACTAAATTCATATCTTTAAATAATCACTCTGAATGTAAATTGACTAAATGTTCCAATCAAAAGACATAGAGTATCAGAATGGATAAAAACAAAACAAAACAAAACAAAAAAAGATCCATCTATATGTTGCCTACATGAGACTCATGTTAGACCTAAAGACACATGCAGACTCATAGTGAGGGAGTGGAGAATAATCATGCTAATGGATGACAAAAGAAAGCTGGAGTAGCCATACTTATATCAGACAAACCAGATTTTAAAAACAAAGACTGTAATAAGAGACAAAGAAATACATTATATCATAATTAAGGGGTCTATCCATCAAGAAGATCTAACAATTGTAAATATTTATGCCCCCAAATTGGGAGCACCCAAAACACAAATCAATTAATAAAAAACATAAAGAAACTCATTGATAGTAATTCAATAATAGTCACTGATAGTAATTCAATAATAGTAGGGGACTTTAACATCTCACTTATAGCAATGGACAGATCATTAAAGCAGAAAATCAACAAGGAAACAATGGCTTTGAATGACACATTAGATCAGATGGACTTAACAGATATATTCAAAACATTTCATCCCAAAGCAGCAGATAACACATTCTTTTTAAGTACACATGGAACATTCTCCAGAATAGATCACATCCTGGGTCACAATCAGGTCTCAACAAGTAAAAAAGATCGAGATCATACCATGCATGATTTCAGAACCCAACGCTATGAAACTTCAAGTCAACCACAAGAAAAAAATTGGAAAGACCTTGAATATGTGGAGGTTAAAGAAGATCCTGCTAAAGAGTGAATGGGTTAATGAGGAAATTAAAGAACAATTGAAAAAAAATATATATGGAAGCAAATGAAAATGCAAGCACAACAGTCCAAAACCTTTGGGATGCAGCAAAAGCAGTCTGAAAAAGGCAAATATATAGCAATACAAGCCTACCTCAAGAAGCAAGAAAAGTCCCAACTACACAACCTAACCTTACATCTAAAGGAACTAGAAAGGAACAGCAAATAAAGCCTAAAACCAGCAGAAGAAGGGAAATAATAAAGGTAAGAGCAGAAATAAATGATATAGAAACAAAAAAGAAAACAGAACAGATTAATGAAACTAAGAGATGGTTACTTGAAATAATTAATAAAATTGATAAACCCCTAGCCAGACTTATCAAAAAGAAAAGAGAAAGAACCCAAATAGATAAAATCATGAATGAAAGAGGAGAGATCACAACCAACACCACAGAAATACAGACTAAGTATAAGAGCATAGTATGAAAAATTATATACCAACAAACTGGACAATCTAGAAGAAATGGACAAATTCCTAGAAACTTACAAACTACCAAAGCTGAAATGGGAAGAAATAGAAAATTTGAACAGACCCATAACCAGCAAAGAAATTGAATCAGTCATTAAAAAAAATCTCCCAACAAACAAAAGTCCTGGGCCAGATGACTCCCCAGGGGACTTCTACCAGACATTTAAAGAAGAGTTAATACCTATTCTTCTCAAATTGTTCCAAAAAATAGAAATGGAAGGAAAACTTCCAAACTCATTCTATGAAGCCAGCATTACCTTGATTCCAAAACCAGACAAACACCCCACTACAAAGAAGAATTATAGGCCAATATCCCTGATGAACATGGATGCAAAAATTCTCAATAAAATACTAGCAAATCAAATTCAACAGTATATTAAAAAATTATTCACCGTGATCAAGTGGGATTTATTCCTGGACTGCAGGGGTGGTTCAATATTTGCATATCAATCAGCATGATACACCACATAACAGAAGAAAGGATACAAATCATATGGTCTTGTCAATAGATGCAGAAAAATCATTTGACAAAATAGCGGATCCGTTCTTGATAAAAACCCTCAACAAAGTAGGGATAGATGGAACATACCTCAACATCACAAAGCCCATATATGAAAGACTCACAGCTAATATCATCATCAATGGGGAAAAACTGACAGCCTTTTNNNTACACTCAGAACAAGTCAAGGATGTCCACTCTTACCCTTACTATTTAACACAGTACTGGAAGTCTTAGCCTTAGCAATCAGACAACAAAAGGAAATTAAAAGCATCCAAATCAGCAAGGAAGAAGTCAAATTTTCACTATTTGTAGATGACATGATATTCTATATAGAACACCCGAAAAATTCCACCAAAAAATTGCTAGAACTAATACATGAATTCAGCAAAGTTGCAGGATACAAAATCAATGTAAGAAATCTTACATTTCTATACACCAATAATGAAGCACCAGAAAGAGAAATCAAGGAATCCATCCCATTTACAACTGCACCAAAACCCATAAGATACCTAGGAATAACCCTAGCTAAAGAAGTAAGAGATCTGTACTCTGAAAACTGTAGAAGACTTATGAAAGAAATTGAAGAAGACAGAAAGAAATAGGAAAACATACCATGCTCATGGATTGGAAGAACAAACACTGTTGAAATGACTATCCTACTCAAAGCAATCAACACATTTACCGCAATCCCTATCAAAATACCAACAGCATTTTTCAGAGCTAGAACGAACAATCCTAAAATTTGTACAGAACCACAGATGACCCTGAATAGCCAAAGCAATCCTGAAAAAGAAAAACAAAGCTGGAAGCATCACAAATCCAGACTTCAAGATGTATTACAAAGCTCTAGTCATCAAGACAGTATGGTACTGGCACAAAACAGACACACAGACCAATGAAACAGTATAGAAAACTCAGAAATGGGCCCAAAACTATATGGTCACCTCATCTTTGACAAAACAGGAAAGAGAATTTGATTGAAAAAAAAAGACAGTCTTTTCAACAAATAGTGTCAGGAAACTGGAGAGCAACACGCAGAAGAATGAAACTGGACCATTTTCTTACACCACACATAAAAATAAACTCAGAACGGATGAAAGACCTAAAGGTGAGACAAGAAACCATCAAAATCCTAGAGGAGAGCACAGGCATTAACCTCTTTGACCTCAGCCATAGCAACTTCTTACCAGACAAAGCACCAGAGGCGAGGGAAAGAGAAGCAAAAATGTACTGGGAATTCCCCAAGATAAAAGTCTTCTGCACAGTGAAGGAAACAATCAACAAAACTAAAAGGCAGCCTATGGAATGGGAGAAGATATTTGCAAATGACACATCTGACAAAGGGTTAGTATCCAAAATCTGTAAAGAACTTATCAAACTCAACACCCCAAAATCAAATAATCCAGTTAAGAAATGGGCAGAAGATATGAATAGACACTTTTCCAAAGAAGCCCTCCAGATGGCTAACAGACATGAAAAGATGCTCAACATCATTCATCAGCAGGGAAATACAAATCAAAACCATGATGAGATACTGCCTCCTACCTGTCAGAATGGCTAAAATTAACAACACTAGAAACAATAGATTTGGCAAGGATGCGGAGAAAGGGGAACCCTCTTACAGTGTTGGTGGGAATGCAAACCGGTACAGACACTCTGGAGAACAGTATGGAGGTTCCTCAAAAAGTTTAAAAACAGAACGACCCTACAACCCAGCAATTACACTACTAGGTATTTACCCAAAGTATGGTTTTGAAAATAGTTTTGAAGGGGGACATGCACCCCAATGTTTATAGCAGCATTATCAACAATAGCCAAACTATGGAGAGAGCCCAGATATCAATCCACTGATGAATGGATAAAGAAGATTTGGTATATATAACTAGAACATTACTCAGCCATCAAAAAGAATGAAATTTTGCAATTTACAACAATGTGGATAGAGCTAGAGTGTATTATGCTAAATGAAATAAGTCAGCCAGAGAATTAAAAACACCATAAGATCTCACTCACATGTGGAATTTAATAAAGAGAACAAGTGAACATAGGCGAAGGAAGGAAAGCAAGAAAAGAGAGAGGGGAACAAAACACAGGAGATTCTTAACGACAGAGAACAAACTGAGGGTTGATGGAGGAAGGTGGGTGGGGGAAGGGCTTAGATGGGTGATGGGCATTGAGGAGGGCACTTGTGATGAGCACTGGGTGTTGTATATAAGTGCTGAATCACTGAATTCTACTCCAGAAACCAATATCGCACTCTATGGTAACTACCTCAAATTAAAATTTTAAAAAAGACACCACAAAAAAGAGACCTATGAAAGATGAATTTAGATGCAAAAAAACCTCAACAAAATATGAACAAATCAAATCCAAGGATACATTAAAAAAATTATTCACCATGATAAAGTGGGATATATTCCTGAGCTGCAAGGGTGATTCAGGATTTGCAAATCAATTAATGTGATACGTCACATCAAGAGAAGGGATAAAAACCATAGGATCATTTCCAACACACACACACACACACACACACACACACACACACACACACACACCACATCGGATCATTTCAGTAGATGCAAAAAAAAAAAAGCATTTGTCAAAGTATAACATCCAGTCATGGTAAAAACATCAACAAAGTATGTTTATGGGGGAACATACCTCAATATAATAAAGGCCATATATGAAAAGCCCACAGCTAACATCAGACTCAACGGTGAAAAACGGAGAGTTTTCTCCCTAAAACAGGAACAAGACAAGACAAGGATGTCCACTATCACCAATTTTAATTCAACATAGTACTGGAAGTCTTTGCCACAGCTATCAGACAAGAAAGGAAAATAGAAGTCAGCCAAACGAGTAAAGAAGAAATGTTAACTGTTACTATTTGAGGATGACATGATTCTATAAATAAAAAACCCTAAAGACTCCACCAAAAAACTAATAGAACTGAGACATGAATTCAGGAAAGTTGCAGGATACAAAATCAATGTACAGAAATCTGTTGCATTTCTATACATTAATAATGAAACAGCAGAAGGAATAATTAAGACAACAATCTCATTTACAATTGCACCAAAAATAATAAGATACCTAGGCATAAACTCAAGCAAGGTGAAAGAACTGTACTCTGAAAACTGTAAAACACTGATGAAAGGAATAGAAAATGACACAAACAAATGAGAAGATATTCCATGCTCATGGATTAGAAGAACAAATATCGTTAAAATCTCGATACTATCCAAAGCAATATACGATTTAATGCAATCCCAATCAGCACACCAACAGCATTTTTCACAGAGCTAGAACAAACAATCCTAGAGTTAGTCTAGAACCACAAAAGGCCCCGCATAGCCAAAGCAATCTTGAAAAAGAAAAGCAAAGTCGGAGGTATCACAATTCCAGATTTCTTTTTTTTTTTTTTAAAGATTTTATTTATTTATTTGACAGAGATAGAGACAGCCAGCGAGAGAGGGAACACAAGCAGGGGGAGCGGGAGAGGAAGAAGCAGGCTCATAGTGGAGGAGCCTGATGTGGGGCTCGATCCCGTAACGCCGGGATCACGCCCTGAGCCAAAGGCAGGCGCTTAACCGCTGTGCCACCCAGGCGCCCTACAATTCCAGATTTCAAATTATATGACAAGGCTACCGTCATCAAGACAGTATGGTACTGGCACAAAAACAGACACATACGGTCAATTAATCTATGACAAGAAGGGAAGAGTATCTACTGGGAAAAAGTCTCTTCAACAAATGGTGTTGGGAAAACCGGACAGCTGTATACAAAAGAAGGAAACTGGACCACTTTCTGACGCCATACACAAAAATAAATTCAAAATGGATTTAAGACCTCAATGTGAGACCTGAAGCCATAAATATTTGAGATGAGAGCTCAGGCAGTAACTTTTTTGACACAGGCCACCGAAATATTTTTCCAGATATGTCTCCTGAGGCAAGGGAAATAAAAGCAAAAATAAACTACCGGAACGACGCAAAATAAAAAGCTTCTGCACAGCGAAGGAAACAACAAAACTAAAAGGCAGCCCATGGAATGGGAGAAGATATTTACAAATGACACATCTGATAAAGGGTTATATCCAAAATATATCAAGAGTCTATAGAACTCAATACCAATAACCCCAAATACCCGATTAAGAAATGGGCAGAAGACATGAACAGGCATTTCTCTAAAGAAGACATACATACATGAAAAGATGCTCAGCATCACTCATCATCAGGGAAATGCAGATCAAAAACCACAATGAGGTATCACGTCATACCTGGTAGAACGACTAATATCAAAAACTCAAGAAACTGCAAGTGATGTGGAGGATATGGAGAAAAAGGAACCCTTGTGTGCTGTTGGTGGGAATGCAAACTGGTACAGCCACTGTGGAAAACAGCATGGCAGTTGCTCAAAAAATTAAAAATAGAACTACCCTATGATCCAGTAATCACACTACTGGGTGTTTACCCAAAGAACACAAAAACACTAATTTGAAAGGATATATGCACCTTATGTTTAATGCAGCATTATCTATAATAGCCATATTATGGAAGCAGCCCAAGTGTCCGTCGATAGACGAATGAATAAAGAAGAAGTGGTGTATATAATGGAATATTATTCGGCCATAAAGAAGAACGAAATCTTGCCATTTACAAGGACATGGATAGAGCTAGAGAGTATAAGACTAAGTGAAACAAGCCAGTCAGAGAAAGAGATATATCATATGATTTCACTCGTATGTGGAATTTAAGAAACAAACCAACAAAAGAAAAAAGAAGAGAGATACAAACCAAGAAACAGACTCCTAACTACAGAGAACAAATTAATAGTTACCAGAGTGGAGGGTGGGGGGGTGAGTTAGGTGAAGGGGATTAAGAGTACATTTATTATGAGCAATGTATAGAATTGTTTTTTTTAAAGATTTTACTTATTTACTTGTCAGATATAGATAAAGAAAGAGAGCAAGCACAAGTAGGGGGAGCGGCAGGCAGAGGGAGAAGCAGGCTTCCCGCTGAGCAAGGAGCCCGATGTAGGACTCGATCCCAGGACTCTGGGATTATGACCTGAGCCAAAGGCAGACGCTTAACCGACTGAGCCACCCAGGCGCCCCGAGCAATGTATAGAATTGTTGAATCACTACATTATAAACCTGAAACTAATATAACACTGTATGTTAGCAGTGGAATTAAAATGAAGAGCTTAATTTTAAAAAGTAAACAAAATAAATAAATAAATAAATAAATAATAAAAATAAAAGTATTTTTTGCTTCACAGAAAATTATTTCACAAATCCAAGGAACTGATAATTATTATATCGTTTCCAACTTTCAGAATGTCCAAGATAGTTTCCTAATTTAACAAAGCAACCCCTATGGCATGCCTCCTCCCCTCAAAAATTACAACCTAACCATTCTTAAGGTAAATGATGGCGAAAATTCTAAATCAAGATGTAGAAAATGAATCCAGAAATATATGTAAAGAAAAATACTACACGAATGGATGGGAATTTGGCACTTTTCCTCCAGTGCTGTGCTACAGCAAGCAGGCTTTCCGGGAGTAGCAGGGGGCATTTGCTGATTTCTGTGGTATGAGTTCCCTCCCCTTGGTCAAGTTCAAGTTATCCTGGGTTTAACAGCAGGCTCCCAAAACTCCTGAAATTGTAGCAATCGTTTCTTTCACACTTATGCCTGAGAGGGCAGACTCCGGTACCCCAGCGTTATTCTACTCAGCAAACACACTTCTAGGAAGGTACGTTGAAGACACATGACCAGAATATGAAAATATAGATGCACAAGGATATCCATTGCAGCATTGTCGTAATTAAAAAATACCACCTTAACGACCAAGCATAGGACACTGATTGAATACATTTTGCTTCCACTATACGTGCACGTCTACGGTTCCCCCAAATCCTCCCCGAAGTCCTCCCCATATTCTGCTTAGGTTGGCTCCTCCCCTGCTTTTCTAGTCCTAGCTCAATTACCAGTGACTCCATTTACCTACCTGTCTGAGATATGTGCCATACATTTATCATACTTATGATTATATTAACGGAACCATGTGATAATTGTTTTATTTCTAGGTGAGCTCTATTATAGTTCTTTTGTTCTCTTCAAACATTTCTGTTACCATAACTACTAACCATGAAAAACCATGTAATTGCATGTATATTTTTAAATCGAAGTAGAAAATTTTCATCACAAATTTCAATCACAGCAAAGGATGTTAATTCTGGTATATTGTATATATTGACTTTTTACAATTAAATGGTTGCATGATTCTTTTAAATGTATCCAACGGACTCTAACACACTCCTTTGATGTTTGCAACATACAGAAATCTTATACCTTTTGTTATTCTTATTGCACTCGTATTGCCATTGCAATTCCCTGACATAATTGAATCCTAATGCTATATATTTACGATGCAAACTCTTTTGTTAGTTATGCCTTTCCGTGACAAAACAGAGAGACTGAAGTGTATTAAAAGATACGAATGACCCAGCTCTAATTATTAAACAACTTCTTCCAGTTGGGTAATCAATTTTTATTGTTGTTATTATTATCAGTAGTATATATTTGATCCAGATCTAATAAATTTGTTACAAATTTGGATTTAAAAAATACTAACATAAACCATGATCAGAAGAGTATCTATCAATATATAGGAATAAAGGCTCTTTCTCAAGTAGCCTATGTAGCCATGATTAATATGACGTTGCTAGAATGACTCAGGCTTCTAAGTTAGTGTAATTCCTACTGCTGTTGTTGTTGTCGTTATTATTATTATTATTATAGAATTAAGCAGTAACATATCTTGGTAACATAAGTATAGGTGAGTGGAAAGATTTTAATATAGTGATACTATACAAGTCTTTGAACTATTTCCAAGGTTTATAACCCAAATCCTATAGTTACCCATCAACGAAATTATTTTAATGATCATAAGCCACCAACGCTATTAGGTCCCACTTCCGTTCGGTGAAAGGAAAGAACTGGAAAACACCTGACTTAGAAAAGTTTGTTACTTGTCATCAGAGTCATTCGCTTTCTGGGAAGTAGGAAAAAAAAAAAAGTTACCAAGATTTATCAGATGATCAGTAGTCCTCTTTCACTTAGAAATATATTGATTACATCAAAAACTAAGGACATACTGTATGATGACTAACATAACATAATAAAAAATTATTATAAAAAAAGAAATACATTGCTTAATTCATGACAAGTTGGGAAAGTTATTAATTTCATTGCACTTTTCCCAATATAACACTTTTAATAACGTGGTTTTATATTAAATATATTTTTGGCATAATTTTGGAGCTATCTATTTAATCATTCCATCTATGGAAATATTTACCATTTAACATAAATGGTAAAGCCATCTTTGTCAAACTACATAGCCAAATCAGATTTTTTTTTGCCAGAGAAACTCTGACTTTATTTTTAAATTCAAATCAATGTGCTAATGTGTATTTCAAAATATTACAGACGTGACTAGATATAAAGTAAAAAATGTAATTTGTAAGTTAGATGACTAAAAATATTCTGGTAAGATTAAAATGATATGATCTAATATATTTACCCTTTTTAAAGTAAGTTATATAAACAAGATAATAAATCCTTCCCATTATTTACTTTGTTCTAGTGCCATGTAATTTACAGCTAAAATTATCAGTTACTTGAGAAGAGTGGAGCATGACAATACCCTTGGCATTCCTTCGGTAATTGTTTGTATATGATTTGGTTTTGAAGGCCAATTACGTGAGTCCCATGTATAAAAATCTGAAATAACTCCGATAATTTTGTTAGACATAATTATCAAAACTGTTATATTTATTTTATTTTATTTTATTTTTTTAAAGATTTTATTTATTTATTTGACAGAGATAGAGACAGCCAGCGAGAGAGGGAACACAAGCAGGGGGAGTGGGAGAGGAAGAAGCAGGCTCCTAGCGGAGGAGCCCGATGTGGGGCTCGATCCCAGAACGCTGGGATCACGCCCTGAGCCGAAGGCAGACGCTTAACCGCTGTGCCACCCAGGCGCCCCAAAACTGTTATATTTATTTTAAAAAGTGAAAAGAATATATTGCTAAAGATAGTCTAGTAGCTAGCATATAATTACAATTTTATTTTGTATAAATAGTCATAGGAAGGAAATATTAGACATTTTAAACATGATAAATGATTAGAAGAAAGAGTTTATGATATGATTTGAAAACCTAGGTTCCGACTATGTCCCTTACTAACATACTGCTAATCTAAGGGAAGTTGGGTAAAAGTTGCATTCATGCATTCTATTTAAGAGCCTTGCAAATGGGGTAGTTTCAGGAAACACCCTGATTGCATCTGCAGGAATCAGGGACTGGCCAGGAGGAGGAGCACTGAAAATGGGTGTGAAGAGCTGCTCGCATTTAAATATGGTGGCCTGTTCTCAGTGTTTATTATTTCATACAGAAGCTCTCCTTGCTTTGCTCTCCAGTGCAGCTCCCTTAAGAACTTCTTTCGCTATAGGCAGAGAAAGGAAGAGGCCAAGTCATTAAAACGAAACCTGTCATTTCTCTACATACCATACACCAGAACATCACAGAATGAGGAGCCAACCATCCCCTTTCCACCGCCATGCCTCACTCTTCACTCTTAACGGACCTGTAGAAGGCAGGAGCAGAGGAGGAAACTCCAAAGACTTATGATGTCTTGATTTATTATTTACAAAAGAGTTTTCTCTTTCTTTGATGTCCTTGAAGTTTTGTCTGTGGGTAACACATCAGGGTAAGATTTGAGGTAAGTGAGGGGAATGCCTTCTTTTTGTAAAAAGTTACTGTGAGCACAGGTGCATCCAAACAAATTAATTTTAGAGAAGAATAAGTAGAAGCTGAGGGTTTCAGAACAGAATTCTGTAAAATAGCCATGCCCGAGTACCCCTTGGAAAGTCTTTTGCCCCAGAGAATCATGTCCTCCATTTTGAGGACCACGGCCACATGGAACTATGAGTTCCTTGGGGATGGAGGCAGTTGACCTCTCCCTGCATCTCTGCCCCCCCCAGGGGGCCTGGTACATAGCACTGCAAATAAAAACTCAATGAATTAGTTCATTCATTTACAGAAGAGAAAGGTACCATTTCAGGAGGGATTTAAAAGTGAGAACTGCCTGTATAAGCCCAAAGCAAGTTGTACTTATGTAAAATTGTAAAGGTTAGATATTTTCAACCTGGTTTTTAGCTTATCTGCTCCCCTAGCTCTCTCTCTCTCTCTCTCTCTCTCTCTCACACACACACACACACACACACACACACCTCCTTAACCCTTCTTGAGTCCTGTATCAGGTTCCTCCAAGCATACACATATTCTGTCTTCTAGATGGCCTGAGTCCCTCTCTACAATATTCTACCAGAGCCATCCATCCCAGGCCCCAACCTTCGAAAGTTTCCTTATACTCACTCTGATATGGACTGAATGTTTGTATATCCCCAAAATTCCCATGCTGAAGCCCTAATCCCTAATGTGATGCTATTTGAAGGTGCAGCCTTTGGGAGGTGATGGGGTTGAGATGGGGTCATGAGGGTGGAGCCTCCATGATGGGGTTAGCGTCCTTACAAGAAGAGGAAGAAATCAGTGTCCCTGTGCTTTCCGTCACTGAGGACACAGCAAGAAGGTGGTGTCTGTGAACCAGGAAGAGGGCTCTCACCAGCCAGAACCTTGAGCTGGGACTTTCCTGCCTCCAGAACTGTGATAAATAAATGTCTGTGGATTCAGTCACCTAGGCTAAGGCACCCGTTACAGGGGCTGACTAGAACACACCCCATCACAATGTATCCATTCAAGGACCCATCTCCACAAGTTATTTTTGGGCAGTGACCCATCTATTTCTACGAAACTCCTCCACTAAAGACTTGCTGACTACCAAGGTCTCCCAATCGTGCCTGGCTGACAGGCTGCAGGGGTCCTTTGGTTGAAGAAGGCCCCACATCAGATTAAACAGGTGGCTGGCGCCAGCCAGGCCAAGAACTACCCGTCCCTAAAGTCGAAAATCGAGGACAGTGATTTCAAATCCCTCTCAACGCTGCCCACCCTTTTGGAGAAGAACCCAAAGTTAGAGCTGTGGCACTGTTCCTTTAGTTAATGTTCTCCCTCCAACATCGTCCCATGCATCACCTTAAGTGGAGACACTGTGGGGCTGTCCATCTCAGGTCACCCCACAGTCGAATGCTGTCCTGGTCCCTCATGACTTTGTTCTCTTAGTTACCTTCCACTGTCCAGGCTCCTTCCCACCAGGGCTCTGATATGCTCACTCCTCTCCCACGTTCCTCTCACTCAACCTATTTATCTTCTCAGACCCTTCTCAGCAACCTTGTGGAAAGACATTTATGGTCCTGGTTTCCCTTCCCCATGTATCCCTCAAATCTTATCCAGTTGTATCCTGGCTATGAACTCGCTCTCCCACTGAAACTTCTCTCACAAAGGAAACAAACAAACAAACAAACAAAACAAACAAACAAAAAACCCAACAGGGTTGAGGGGGCACCTTCTTGCAAATTCCAATCTGTTAAGAGTCAGGAGACAGGGGAAGAAGTTCCCTTGCAAGTATTATAGGATTTACGGAGGAGGCATGAGCCCTAAGGAAGAAAATAATCACCAACCCGAAAGAGACAGAACCAGAATCCAAAATGAGCTACTCAGGAAGCAGAGTGATGCTTCTTCTGTCTGGAGAATGTCACAGGTCTCTGATCACTGACAGAGGACACCTGTCTGTGAGGGGTCACATGCTTCTGAGTCAGCAGGAGTGACAGGGAAGCATGGATCTTCTGTGGACCAGTGTGACCAATGCCATCTCAAAACCACTCATCACCATAGCATTGTGAGCAAGGCTATTAAGGGGTCTCAGCAGCTTTGATGTCAGTGCTATGCTGGCTTCATGGAACATTCTGGGGCCTCATACAATAAGGCAAGCCAAGTTTATATGAAAGTCCTTCTGCCTCCCACTCCTAATGCTGCCCCACCTGCTTCAAATACATCAAAATGCTAAATAAGAGATACTGTTCTGTGTATATATCCAAGGTCAATACCAAAAGAGGTGCCAGGAATGGAAAGATAACTAGAAGCTGGAGGAGCTTGGCTAAAGCTGAAGCCGAAGCCACAGGCATTTTAGAGCTGGACACAGGCTTAACCTCTACGAGTGCGGCTTTTGATGAATGCAGACTCTGGGTTCCCCGCTGGAAGCCACAAGCCTTGGAGGGGTGACTTGTCACTTAGTGGAGAAAACACGAACACTGCCCACCAGCCCAGGGACATGGTGGCTCCGAGGAGGCCGTGAGTGGTAAGAATTATGTAAGAGAATCAGGCTCCAGACCTAACCCACCAACAGAAATGGAGTCAGAATTCACATACATGGGACGTAAAGAGACATATGACACCTTCAGCCAAAAACTGACATAGGAGATTGCCCTGAACTCATGAATTGCATGATGCCCAGAGAGGTCAATGTGAACTGTTCCACTGGGAGGCAGTCATGGCCCAGGCCCATGGGACTCAGTGAAGAGGAAACCACCATAAGACACAGTTAGTAGGTAAGAGAAATGGGAGCCTTTGAACTCCAAAAACCAAAAATAATAAAACCATCGGAGATAACCATTCAATTAAGACTGGCACCTTAAATTAATGCTCAAAGAGTAAAGGAAGAAATACAAATCCTAAGACAGGAACTTATGGGGAAAAGAACAAGGTGATTTACAAAAGATGCAAAGAAATTTCATATATGAAGTATCGAGCCACTGAAATAGTGAAATCGACAGACGGGCTGAAGAACAGACCTCAGAGAACTAGTCTACTGGAAGAAAGATGTGAGAAAAGCATCTAGCGTACAGCACCTGAGAGCAAAGATCTGGAAAATCCAAGACTTTAAGTAATATGGAGGGAGAATGAAAATATCCACTATATATAAACAGGAAGCATAGAATAGAGAGAATGGGGAAGGCCTAACGGTGGAGATGTTTCCAGGTGTGAAGACTGACACGATCCCTAAAGACAGGCCGCACAGCGGATCTCAAAGAGAATAAGCAAATCTACACACATACAGCAAGATGAATCTGCGGAACATAAAAATACTTTAAAAATGGCCAAAAGGGGGGCGCCTGGGTGGCACAGCGGTTAAGCGTCTGCCTTCGGCTCAGGGCGTGATCCTGGCGTTCTGGGATCGAGCCCCACATCAGGCTCCTCCGCTGTGAGCCTGCTTCTTCCTCTCCCACTCTCCCTGCTTGTGTTCCCTCTCTCGCTGGCTGTCTCTATCTCTGTCAAATAAATAAATAAAATCTTAAAAAAAAAATGGCCAAAAGGAAAGGAAAGGTGATCTAAAAAATAATAGCCATTAGGCAAAGGCACATTTCCCCAAAGCGACGAAGGACTCCAGAAGACAGTGTAATGGTACCTTCAGAGTGCCAACGGCAAATAGAAGCGCTAGGCTAGAATTATATACTTAGTGAGTCTGTAATTCAAGAGGAAGGGTTAGCTTTCAGATAGAACAAAGACCCAGAGATTTTCTCCCTCTGAATAGCTTAAAGATTATTTCAGCACACAGGAGGTTAAACCTAGAAGTAAGTTGGATTTAAGACACCGTATGAAGCCAAGAAATGGACAAACATGTTGGATCATCTAAGTGTGAACTGACTGTAAAAATAATGATAAATGACCAGACAGAAGTTCACAAAAAGAAGAAAGTAAAAGCAGCACCAAATGCGGGAGGCGGCGGAGGAGAGCCCACACTGTAAAGCCTTTGTGTTGTTGAGGACATTGCAGAGATGAATGAGCTATGGTGTTTGTGAAGTTAACTATGCCTCTTAGAAACAGAGAGAGAACCACTGAAAGAACTCAAATAGAACACATCATTTTGTGGAGGTCAGGGAGAAAGCTCTAAAGCAAACCTAAGTGACCCAATAGAAAGCAGAAGAGATCGGGGGGGGGGGAATGGAAAAAGCATGGTAGGTCTCACCCCAACTCACCCCTTTGCACTGTAGTTTGCTCTCTTCTGCCTAACTACCTTTGTTGTATGGAAGTGCCTCCTGGAAGGCTCGTTGTCTCTGCTGCAGACTGGCTGATGCACCCTGGTATCTGCTCCCAGAGCTCCCTTACTTTCCCCCCCAGAACCCTTAAATTGCTTCCTTGTAAGCACTTCTGGCAGAGGCTTATCTGGATGTATCAACCCAGGTATTTCCTGCATTCCTTAATTTGCTCTTCTCGCTGCAAAGCGGAAACAGAGCCACAATCTTAGGTGTCCGACAGTGTCTGCTTATGGAGATGTTAGTCTCCAAAGAGAACAGCAGCGGGGGCAGAGAATATTCTGGACGGGGAAGGTAAGTGAAGACTTTCTCCGTGGAAGACCAAAGGGCAGGATGGAGGGCAGTAGGGGCTAAGTTGTATTCAGGGCATGGACCCACCCACTCAACATTGTGGACCAGGACTAGTCCAAGAGTCCCATCGTCTCAAATGACAGTGAGGGACTCAGACATCTTGGGTGGAGATAGGACAGGAGGGACCTTGCCCACTGACCAAGATGGAACTTAAGGGAACCAACTGGAAATTCTCCTACCAGCTCAGGCAGCTGTGGCCACAGGACTGCCGCATGTGGCCACGCAGGCTATCCACCACACAACTCAGGTGTAGGTAGTCATCCGCATAGCCTATGAAGTAAATGGCACTCCTAGAGTTGTACAGTGTGCAACTTGCACACCTTTCCTGGCAGTGCAATAATTAGCCTCATTTTAATTGGCTGTGGCCTGACAAAGACTCTCTCCTTAATCAAACTTTAGTCACTCTCCTGAGCCCACTTTTCAACCAGGCCTCAACCTTGGCCTTTAAGAAGTACAACTTTCAGGATAAGAAGCATATGGTCATTTTTTAATAGATGCAGAAAAAACATTTAACAAAGTACAACATCCATGCATGATAAATACCCTCAACAAAGTAGGATTCGAGGGAACAGACCTCACCATAATGAAGGCCATCTATGAAAAACCCACAGCTAACATCATCTTCAGGAGGGAAAAACTGAGAGCTTCTCTTCTATGTTCAGGAACAAGACAGGGAGGGATGTCTGCTTTCACGATTGTTATTTAACATAGTACTGGAAGTCCTAGCCACACCAATCAAACAACAAAAAGAAATAAATCAG
>NW_024425563.1:93165270-93233628 GCF_017311325.1 Ursus maritimus | reverse complement strand
GGAAAGAAGTTAAACTTTCACAATTTGACAATGACATGATATTCTATATAGAAAACCTGAAAGATTCTACAAACAAAACAAAACAAAACAAAACACCCTCCTAGAACTGATAAACAAATTCAAGCAAGTCACAGTATATAAAATCAGTGTACAGAAATCTGTTGCATCTATACACCAATAATGAAGCAGCAGAAAGAGAATTTAAGGAATCAGTCCCATTTACAATTGCACCAAAACCCATAAGGTACCTGGGAATAAACTTAACCAAAGAGGTAAAAGACCGATTACTCTAAAGACTATAAACACTGATGAAAGAAATTGAAGAAGACACAAGGAAATGGAAATACATTTCATGCTCTTGGATTGGAAGAACATTGTTAAAATGTCTATACTACCCAAAGGAATCAACACATTTAATGTAATCCCTATCAAAATACTCCCAGCACTTTTCACAGAGCTAGAACCAGCAATCCGAACATTTGCACAGAACCACAAAGACCCCGGATACCCAAAGCGACTTAAAAAGAAAAGAAAAGCTGGAGGCATCACAATTCTGGACTTCAACTTGTATTACAAAACTGTAGTGACCAAAGCTATATGTTACTGGTACAAAAATAGACACAATTACCAATGGAACAGAATAAAAAAACCCAGAAATGAACCCACAACTATATAGTCAATTAATCTTTGACAAAGCAGTAAAGAATACCCAATGGGAAAAAGACAGTCTGGTCCCTTCAACAAATGGTGTTGGGAAAATGGGACAGCAACATGCAAAAAAAATGAAATTGGACCACTTTCTTACACCATACATAAAAATAAATTCAAAATGGATCAAAGACTTAAATGTGAGACAGGAAACCATAAATCCTAGATGAGAACACAGGCAGTAAGTTCTTTGACATTGGCCATAGCAACTTTTTTTCTAGGTAGGTCCCCTAAGGCAAGGGAAATAAAAGCAAAAATAAATTATTGGGATTACATCAAAATAAAAAGCTTTTGCACAGCAAAAGAAACAATCAACAAAACTAAGAGGCGACATACAGAATGGGAGAAGATATTTGCAAATGACATACCCAATAAAGGGTTAGTATCAAAAATATATAAAGAATTTATAAAATTCAACACCCAAAAAAACAAATAATCCATTTAGGAAATGGGCAGAAGACATGAACAGATGTCTTTCCAAAGAAGATATACAGATGGCCAACAGACACGTGCAAAGATGTTCAACATTGGGACGCCTGGGTGGCTCCGTCGGTTAAGCGTCTGCCTTCGGCTCAGGTCATGATCCCGGGGTCCTGGGATTGAGTCCCGCATCAGGCTCCTTGCTCAGCAGAAAGTCTGCTTCTTCCTCTGCCTGCCACTCCCCGCTTGTGCTCTGTATCTCTCTCTCTCTCTCTCTGACAAATAAATAAAATCTTAAAAAAAAGAAAAAGATGTTCAACATGATTCATCATCAGGGTAATACAAATCAAAACTACAATGAGATATCATATCATACCTATTAGAATGGCTAAAATCAACAACACAAGAAACAAGAGGTGTTGGCGAGGATGTGGAGAAAGGGGAACCCTCTTGCACTGTTGGTGGGAATGAAGAACGCAGTCTGGACAAACTAACCCACAAAGAGAATGACTTAGGATTCTTGACTATATCTACTGCAAATGAAGAACTGGGGTGATCTCACCAACTTAGATTTCTTTTGTTTATTCAGTAAACTGTACATGAATCATGCAAAGTGGTCCCTCCTTGTAAGCTTTCTTCAGAGATTTCCTCCCGATACGAATGAACTTACATAGCAGCAACGTTCACAATAGCTAAATCGTGGAAGGAGCCGAGATGCCCTTCAACAGATGAATGGATAAAGAAGATGGGGTCCATATATACAATGGAATATTACTCAGCCATCAGAAAGAACGATTACACAACATTTGCAGCAACATGGACGGGACTGGAGGAGATAACGCTAAGTGAAATAAGTCAAGCAGAGAAGGACAATTATCATATGGTTTCACTCATTTATGGAACATAAGAAATAGCAGGGGAATCGGTAGGAGAAGGAAGGGAAGAATGAAGAGGGGGTAAACAGAAAGGGGAATGAAAAATGAGAGACTATGGACTCTGGGAAACAAACTGAGGGCTTCAGAGGGGAAGAAGGGTGGGAGATTGGGATAGACTGGTGATGGGTATTAAGGAGGGCACGTATTGCATGGTGCACTGGGTGTTATACGCAAATAATGAATCATGGAAAAAACTACATCAAAAACTAAGGATGTACTGTATGGTGACTAACATAACATGATAAAAATTAAAAAAAAGAAAAAGAATGAACTTACATAATGACAGGGCAGCAAAATTAGCTGCTCCGACATCTACTGTTGAAGAAAGCAAAAATATTTATTTATCGTGGTGCAGGGGTAGGTAAAACCATAATCTGCCAAGGACTGCAGGAATTACTCAACCCTTGAGCTAAATAGCCACAATCAGCCTTCTCATAAAATGAAATTTCATTTGTTATTAATCACACCTTCAAAATACATCCTTTGGGAAAGACAGAGTTCATTTGCAATTCAATTAGTGCCTTTTCTCAGCAATACACACCTAAACACAATGAATAAAAGATATTACTATGTAATAGCCAGACTCGTCTGCTATTAAACATATGTAACTTAAGAAAGTGGGGGTACACCTGCAAAAGATAACACTAAAATATGCCCATCCATGAGAGATTATGGAGGAACAGGTTGTATATCCCAGGACTGATAACCACATGCAACTACCCATTAGAAAATTAGGGGTGCCTGGGTGGCTCCATCGGTTAAGCCTCCAACTCTTTTTTATTTTTTTTTTAAAGATTTTATTTATTTATTTATTTGACAGAGAGGGAGAGAGAGCCAGAGAGCACAAGCAGGGGAAACAGCAGAGGGAGCAGGAGAAGCAGGCTCCCCGCTGAGCAGGGAGCCCGATGCGGGGCTCGGTCCCAAGACCCTGAGATCATGGCCTGAGCCGAAGGCAGACGCTTAACCGACAAGGCCTCCAACTCTTGATTTCGACTCAGGTCATGATCTCAGGGTCCTGAGACAGAGCCATATGTCTGGCTCTGCACTCAGCAGTGAGTCCGCTTCTCCTATCCCTCTGTCTGTCTCCCCTCTCCCCACTCTCTCTCTCTCTGAAACGAATAAATAAATCTTAAAAAAAAAAAAAAAACAGAAAAGTAATGTGACTTTATTTTTGCAACAAAAATGTCTTTATCCTTTGTCTAGTAATCTCACCCCTGGGGATTTATCTTTAAGAAACAGCCCAGATGAATTAAAAGAAATAATTTATGAGATGATCACTGTAACATTATCTGCAGTATCACACAAAAAGGAAACCAAGAGAGGATTATCTCAATAAATTATGGAACATCAACTTATTGAAACATTTTACAACTATTAGAACAATTATTAGGAAGACAATATAGCAAAATAAAAATATTTGAAATAAAATAAGTAGAAAAAGCAGGGAACAAATTTTATCTATCTGATGATTATAATCTTATGATAATTATGAATGTATATGAGCCTGGAAAGGAATATGGAAAATATGGAAAAGGAAAATGCTTTTCCTTTTATTCTATAATTATTGTCATTATTGCAATGGTGTTTTAGTGTGCACAAAACCCCAAAATATACATGCAACTTTTTCAAAGTCAGAGAGAGTGACCCTGTAGGGTATAGATCCTGGCCAAAACGGAGTGAGAAACTTCTAAAGGCAACGTGCATTGTATAGGCTCGAGAACCAGAATCGAATGTTCAGAGTCTCGCGCTGCCACTGACTAGCTTGATATCCTTGCAAACTACTTAACCTTCGTGTGCCTTGATTTCCTCATCCGTAAAATGGGACTCTTAACAGAAGCTATGTGTCCTTCTCAGAGTTACTGTGAAGATTAATGCTTAAAACGATTTTGCCTATATATATATATATATATATATATATATAATCAAATATTATCAAATATTATCAAATATATATATATCTTATCAAAAACCCTCTGATGTAGAGAAAAAGAACGCTCTTGCTCTGTTGATAGAAATACAAGCTGGTACAGCCCCTCTCGAAAACAGTATGAAGATTCTTCAAAAAGTTAAAAATAGAGCTACCCTGTGACCCAGCAATTGCACTACTAGGTATTTACCCCAAAGGGTACAAACATAGTGAATCGAAGGGGCACCTGCACCCCAATGTTTATAGCAGTCATGTCCACAATAGCCAAATTATGGAAAGAGCCCAGACGCCCATCGACAGAAAAATGGATAAAAAGATGTGGTTCATATATACAATGGAATATTACTCAGCCATCAAAAAATGAAATCTTACCATTTGCAATGATGTGGATGGAACTAGAAGGTATTATGCTAAGTGAAATAAGTCAGTCAGAGAAAGACAATTATCATATGATTTCACTCATATGTGGAATTTGAGAAACAAAACAGATGAACATAGGGGAAGGGAAGGAAAAATAAATTAAGATGCAATTAGAGAGGGAGATAAACTATAAGAGACTCTTAGCTACAGGAAACAAACTAAGGGTTGCTGGAGGGGAGGTGGGTGGGAGGATGGGGTAATTGGGGGATGGGCATTAAGAAGGGTACATGATATAATGAGTCCTGGGTGTTGTATGAAACTGATAAATACTAAATTCTACCTCTGAAACGAATAATACACTATATGTTAATTAAATTGATTTTAAATAAAAAAAAACCCTCTTTGCATAGAAAGTTCCTTATAACAAATTTCTCTGAAGTTTTCATAAAGTTTGAAGTTTGAAGTCTGAAGTTTCCAGTCATAGGTTACAACAGTTCACAGAATCACAATTAACTTCTCTCTTAAATATATTCAGACATTCAAGTATTTTTGTTTTACATTCTAATGTTAATGACATCTTCGTACATGTAATCTTTCCTTTAGTAGCAAGCGTATAACACAGTCTCTCCACAGCAGACCATTCTCTATATGCAGTTCATCCCAAATTCCCTAAGATTCTCTACCATCAGATCCACCAGAATGGCTGAATTTCTTTGGCAACTCTGTGCAGGAAAAAGACTTGGCAAGTGTGAGTGTGAAGAAAATGTAACTTGAACCAATTATGGGTCACAAATCTACCGCGAGAAGTGTAAAGATGAATTCATGCTTGCTGTTACTATTTTTCTTATAATAATTATCCTAATAATTTACAGAAAGTCCCCGTCACATAGACTTCAGCTTCCACCTGTCCTTCCTCATGCTGTGAACACAGCACAGCTTTGTGCTGGGCATTCACAGAACCCCATCTCCTCACATCTCACCTTGTAGATTTGTGGGTGTCTATGGCTCACCTTTATGACAAAGACTCAGACATCTGCATTTCTAGCTTCTAAAACCCTCTGTATTGGAGCCCCATGATTGGGACAGTCTCCTAGACCAGGATGGTTCTTCATCAACCAAACTATTGCTCTGCCCAGCATGCCGAGGACCCAGCAGGCCAGTCAAAGGGCTCTTCGGTGAAAAGGAAGGTGTGAGGACCGGTACGTGATGTATTTAGTCCAGCCTAGGGTAAGACCATCACTTCGTGTCCATGGTGCTCCAGCTGGGTTTGCATACAACTCGCCTTCCACAGCTGCACTCCTCCCACGTTCCAAAACACCCATACCTCTTCCCTGCCATGAAGCCCACCCCGACTCTGGATGTTAAAACCTTCTGGAAATCCACCAAGAGTTGATGTAAAAAATCTCTTTCATGAAGCTTCTTTCAATCAAAGTGCTTCGGTAAAGTTTCCTGTATTCCCAGTTGTATAGCTATTTTTGTTAAGGGTTAAGCTTGGAAACACAGAATCAGAAACGAGCATTTGGGCCCATGTTGCTGTATTCATTGCTAAGACATACTATCAAGTGGGGATGCAAAAGAGGTAAGGATTTTTAAAGACCCTGACTCTTCTATTTCCCAGCTCAAGCCAAACCTAAGGAAACCTCCCACAAAAGCAAAGCAAAGGGCTGGTACAAAATACTGGCGGCAAAAGAGTCTTAATTTATGACAAGACATGTGTGGGAAAGCTCCCTGTCTTCTCTATGTGATTATCTTAGAAGGAGAATTCAGAAGTGAGCTGGCTGTCTTAGCAATATGGATTAACACACACTGTTTGAATCTAAAAAAATAGGGAGATAATATTTTCCGGCAGAAAGCAAATCTGATTTGGCTAATTGATTTGCCAAAGAGGACTGGCTTTGCACATTCGGCTAAAAGTGATCATTTTACCAATTACACAACGTACATGAGCTAAAATTGGCAACCTAAGTTTTTGACAGAAATATTTAAAAATATATATGATGAAAAACATTGCGTTACATTGGCAAAGGTGTACAAAGTTAAAAATATTTCAATCTTACCTTTTCTAACTATATAGACCAACTTAGAGAAGGTCCCTCTAAGTTTAAGAGTAACAAGCGTAATTAACAGTCATTTAGGAAAGCCTTCTTGGTTTCTAATACTCCCAGAAATAAACTGAAAGACAACCTAATCAACTTGACAGATGACAGAACCCTAAAAATAAGGGCACCTGGCTGGCTCAGTCGTTAAGCGTCTGCGTTCGGCTCAGGTCACGATCCCAGAGTCCTGGGATCGAGCCCCGCATCGGGCTCCCTGCTCAGTGGGAAGCCTGCTTCTCCCTCTCCCACTCCCCCTGCTTGTGTTTCCTCTCTATCAAATAAATAAATAAAATCTTAAAAAAAAAAAAAAAGAACCTGAAAAATAATTGTTGTGATTTTTGGCATGGGCTCTAGAAGGAGTTTAAAAAATTGAGGAACTTCTTCTCGATATTATTCACAGATTATTCCTATAACTGTCACCCAAACCAAACAGAAGTAAAGTGAAAAATTGTCCTTACTTTCCACTGTGATTTTTTTTTAAATGTGTAGAATTGATGCTGACAACTGTCTCATTCTAGCCGCAAATAATAGTCATCCATGGGTACGTGAACCTGGGAGAAAGAAAAGCCCCTTCCCACTCAGGAAGAAATACATACACTCATGGGACGTTTGAGTGGTGTCGTTGGTTAAGCATCTGACTCGGTTTTAGCTCAGGTCGTGATCTCGGGTGAGATTGAGCCCTGCTTGGGCTCCGTGCTCAGCGAGGACTCTGCTTAAGATTCTCTCTCCTCGGGCAGGTATTGCATGGTGCACTGGGTGTTATATGCAACTAATGAATCATCGAACTTTCCATCAGAAACCAGGGATGTACTGTATGGTGACTAACATAATACAATAAAAAAACATTAAAAAAAAAAAGATTCTCTCTCCTCCCCTTCCTCACCCCCACTCCCACCTCTCTCAAATAAGTAAATCTTTAAAAAAAGTAAGTAAAAGAAAATACATATGCCCAATGGAATGTAAATACTATAGCACTTTGATAGTCATTGTCATCAATTCATAAAATCCATGTAAAGCTTTCCTTGAACATGGAACGTTTGCATTTCTCTTTATCTCCTGGAACTCATGTATCTGTTTCACGGACCCCACTGAATTTTATCCTAATATAAATATATTTTTCTGCAGGAAGTCTTATTGACCATTGTGTCATATTTTGCTGCCCAAAAATATGCACGTAAGTAGGAATTAAGTGTTTCAGATTTCTCGTGAACATGAAGTTTTCCTGTATGTGAAAAATATCTGAGCGGATGAATTGTTACAAATATGATTACTGCACAATAGATCTCAACGACATATGTTATAAATCTTGATCAGGAGACACATAAAACTTTACTAGGAATCTCTCCCTGGAGGTGCCTGTCCCCGTGCCACAGCATTCAGACCCCCCTAGGAAGCCCAGAGGGAGGTGACCGTGTAGCTTTGTCACACGCCATTTTGCGAGACTGAAGTGAAATTCCGCCCCCCCTCCACCACCCCCTGTAAGCCTGAAGCTCCAGGAGTAATCACCGTGCCATTCATGATTCTTTCTTTTTCTTCCCAAATAAATGGAATCAGCAAAACCTGCCAGTTACTATTGATCTTGTCATTTTTACGATCTGGGTGTCCCTCTATCAAGAAAACAGACTAGGCCCATGGCAACAAGGAAGGGGAACACAGTAATTACAAACTCCTGTGGGGAAAAAAGTCTCTCCCTCACTAAAAAACAGGCTTGTTTGCTCTTTTAATGTCTCCTCCAGAGACCACTTCCTCATTGCACCTCCTTATGGCACCTGCCTCACCTGGGCGCCATAACCTAACTTTTTGGCTCACGGACAGGAATAAAAGGTTACAACACCCTCTCCCCTCCTCTGCAGGAAGCATTTGCTACCTACAGAGCTTGGTCTCCATAAAGAATTTTGAAAAGAGGGATGTTAACTAAGGCAAGACCATCACCTCTGAATCTGATCAGGTTTTGTGGAAAAGAGGAAGAGGTGAAGGCACAGACACTAGAGTTTATGGTTTTTCACGTACTGCATCTGATCAGAGAAGAATGATAACACTATCCCAGATTCATAAGGACAGAGGAAATCTCATATTTGGTCAGCATTTATCAAACAAGATTAAATTCCCACTGAGAACAGAAATTAAACTATGTCCACAACAAACCTTTCTAGCTTTAGAAACTATTGCATGGGTATGTAAACTGCAAAAACCCCACTGGAATATAATTTTCCAGTATCTGTGTCTAGAAACAGCAGTTAGGTCCTTTCAACCAGCTATCCCACCATTATCTTTGCAAATAGTAATATGAAAGAGAGAAAAATAATATATGATACATAAATATTATATTTATAGTATAAAATAAAATAATATGAAAAAGAGAAAACCTAACGTTTTACATATGTTATACATAACATATATGTAATATACAACATACATGCGACACATGTTCTATATATAACATGTGTTACATATATGTTATATATAACATATATACATATAACATAACATATATATTACATCTATTATGGACAATCTGAATCAGCCAATAATACCCAAAAACAACATGGTTTGTTAAACCTCAAACTCTAAAAAAGATATATTTGCACCACTAAATGGATATCAAGAATTTATAGTAAGCTAGGAAGAGGCATATGTTATCACATCTAGGGAAAAGATCAGGATATAGAAATCTATGTACACTCTTAACAGTTGAAGAAGACGTCTACTAAAATAAGATTGTAAAAATAAAGTACGCCACAATGTTGACATTAATTGGCACAAATTGGTGGCCTCAAGGATGATTTTTTTCTTCTTTGTACTCTTCTGTATTTTCCAATTTCCTCAAATGAGCATGTACAACTAACAATTACAATAATTAACGAATTTCTTTAAAAAGAATCTTCAATAATGTACCATTTGTTGAAGCAGTAGCAATTACTGGCTAAGCATTGAAAATGGCTTTTCACAGAAAAAAATTGTCTTTTCACATCGTGTTTTTCCATCAGGCCTATTCTACTGGATGACATGAACTTGCTGTATCATTTGACATTACTCAGTCCTGCTAAGGAAGACAAGAAGTGCAAATAAAACGGATGAAATGCACAAGGAACGTAAAGCATCATCAGTGAGTTAGCCAGTGGCTTGTAAGCCGTAGGAGGAACTCGCGTTAAGTACAAATAATGATTAAACAAGCGGCTTGTGAGGCATGGGCAGAATCCCCAGCGTGTGCTAAATGCTGACTAAGTTAAAAACCTATTATACTAAAAATAGAGAGCAGAATATATGATGGCACAGATGTAAAGGTTACTCAGACTAGGAAAGGATGGACAGACCAAGTCATAAGCTGACAGCTGGGTGACCCCTGACATCGACCATCCATTGGTAACACACCCTGTGTCCCCATTCTGGGTCCACATGTGCTTTGCCCAAAAGGCGCAATTGGAAACCATGGCTGTTTAGCAGCTAATTGGCAAGCTGCAGCGACGGGTTAACCACGGTTCTCAGATAGAGCAAGGATGCATCAATGGCCCCAGGCAGCTTCGGCCTGTGGGTCCCTTTGCTCAAACCCAACCCTGGCCATCACTGGGGAAGGCTGCTGCCTCAGAAAGACAGGACACATCACCTTTACTCGCCTAGGATTCAGACTAGCCCTCCCTTCGGATACCTTACCCCAATGATATTAATCTGCGCCTTTCCTCCCCTTCTTTTTATTTTAAATTGATTTAATAAACTGTGGGATTCAAGCATCTTCATTTGGTCCAGAGCCTTCCTGTATTGGGACTTCAGGAATACCTTGCCTGGTAGGTTCTTGCCTGAAGTCCTTCCCTAAACACCAATGGAAGGGACGTGCTTTCCTCTACTCCAGTCTCAGAAACGATGCTTCAGATAGACTCAGTTTGGGGATTTGATATGAACTCACACAATGAACCTAATAGCAGCCAGAAACTAAGACTGGACTTAGATCAGTAATGATCCTTTACAAATGTAGCGGAATTGAACAAGGTAGGGGTTTGGGATACGGAGGGTAGAGCATCATAGGAGGAGATGTGCCTACAGGCCAGTTTGTTTGTAAGCCATAAGACTGTCCCACTTGGGGTGGCCGTTAGAGGGGCCATCTCTTGATTTACCCTATGGCAGGAAGCTCTGTGATTCTTGGACGAGTTTAGATGAGCACTGAAATTATTCTTGTTGTAAATACATCACTAATCAATTGAATACATTATGAGAAATCATTCTTGATCCATGGCTCCCCCATATCAGTGTCATTATTTTTTTGAAAATCCCTCAGGCTTATCAGGATTTAGTAGTACAACGAAGAATGCATTCTCCCTTCCCTTTCCAACTGTGAGCATAAAATACATTGCCTCAGCCGTGACCATGGGTGTGCGAAGACGATGTCAGAGCAGAGAGCATTTATTTTGCTTTGAATCCACTCAGCACGTCTTCCTCTCTCCCCAGATTAACTCCAAAGTGTTGAATCTCTACCACAGGTAATAATCTTCCCTGTATTAGAAAATAAAATACACAAAAACCTCCAAGGTTCAAGAGGTATTGTAGGTCTGCTATCATAGCCTATGTAAAAGGCGCCCCTGGAATTGAGCAGTGAGGTGGCCTTGACAGAGACCTTGTGAGATGCATCTACTTAAAGCCTGGTTAATTGCTGGAAGAGTCTTAGTAACTTCCAGTGGTAATCATGCATTCCAGGTAATACGGTATAAGCTCTCCTCTGGTATATAGGTCTACTAATGCGAAAAGTATTTTGAGTAGAGAATAACTTAAAAACAATAAATGAACACCTGAAAATTTTACTTCTAACCACAAACATCTGTTTTTCATGATAGGATAAAGGTCTTTTTGACTATGCATCTCCAAAGTGGAAGTCACATGGTCCTGACCACATAGCCAGCTCTCTAACACAACTTCCCTGCACTCTAGAAGAAGCTTCTAGAAAGTGCAGCAAGACTTTAGAGAACTAGTAGCACAGGCAAAGCAACCCGAAGGCAAAGTCCTTCTGGACATTAATGATGTTCTAGAAGCCTTTTGTAACTGTCTTGTATTTTGCTATTACCCGTGTGATCCGTGGACCAGTAGCTTCAGCATCACCTGGGAGCTAGTAGAAACGTGGGCTCTCAGTTCCCACCCAGATCTGCAGAAAGCCAGAGTCTTCCATAAGCCATGTCTGGGTGGCTTGTATGCACATTAAAATGTGAGTAGCACTAAGTGAAATAAGTCGGTCAGAGAAAGACAAATACCATATGATTTCACTCACATGTGGAATTTAGGGAACAGAACAGATGAACATAGGGGAAGGGAAGGAAAAATAAGATTAAAAACAGAGAAGGAGGCAAACCATAAGACACTCCTAACTCCAGGGAACAAACAGGGTTGCTGGAGGGGAGGTGGTGGGGGATGGGCAGATGGGTGATGGGCATTAAGGAGGGCACATGAGGTAATGAGAGCTGAGTGTCATATGCAAGTGATGAATCACTAAATTCTACCCCTGAAACTAGTAATACACTATACGTTAACAAAAAAAGAAAGAAAGAAAGAAAGAAAGAAAGAAAGAAAGAAAGAAAGATGCTTTCTACACGCACAAAATTTGAGTAGCCCTGATCTAATGTATACCTATTTCAGTAGCAATTTTTTAAAGAAGATCCCCTCTTTCTTTTTGTCCCATATTTAATAATATTATGTCCAATCTAACAGAATTGTATATCATACAAGTAAGTATAACTAGTATAAACAAGTATGAGAGAAGCACAACTGACTCTCTAGAAGCATTCAACGCCACCAGTGAGAATGGAAGAGCGTGAGCGTGATGAGTGAGGTGCTCGCCACACTGGGCATCAGTCACGACGTGTATCACTGAGGTTGTGTGACACAGGAAGGAGGACATCTATTAATCTGGTGAGTAATTTACATGTAGCTGTTTGGAAGCACCGAGACTGACACAGTAATTAATATCCACTGATGAATTTTGGTGAATGGTTTTTAACCCGAACAACCACACCGTGGGAGGGCAACTGAGGTAGGCAGTGTGCACTTGCCAAATGTCTCCAGTTCTCCAGTTTGCAGGCACCCGCGGGATTGCCCTTCCTGGCCCACTGTGGCATAGAGGCTGGAGGCTCAGTCGGTCGGTGAGTTGTGAGCCAGAGTGGCACGTGTCATTCCAGCCAGAGCATCTAATTTTTACTGGGAGGCCCTCCAGAGCATACTGTTTTCCTTTGGCCCAAAGATGAGCAACATCAAAGAGACTGAGATGGAGGGGAAACCCTGCTGACATATAAAGTCCCTGCGATTCTGAGGTCTACTGCTACAGCACATAGTGGGTTCTGGCTAAGACAGTACTCTTACTCTCCCTCACACCACTGGCTTGCCTGTGTTTCCGGGTTGCATATGGCAGACGTGGAACGTCTCAGCCTCCATAACCATGCGAACCAATTCCTATAATAAACCTTCTCTTATATATCTCTATATATCGTATTGGTTCTGCTTCTCTGAAGAACCCTAACTAACACAGCTACATTACAGGATGTAGCTTACAAAAGGTGAGAATGAAACTTGATGGCAAACAACACAACTTCAATGACTCAAATGTGTGTTTTCTGGAATGAGACTCTTTATGGGCCCACAAACACTTTCAACCTGTAGGTGTCCATGATTAAATAAAATGAAATTGGGGGGAGGTGGCCGGAAATATTAAATTTATTTTTTAAGGAAATATTAAATTTATTAAGGAAGTATTTATTTATTTTTAAGGAAATATTAAATTTATTAAGGAGACGTAGCTGCAGAGAGAAAGTATCCTTCAATTTCTACTGTGTATAGGGGTGGACAATGTTCTCCACGCTTACTGCCTGTGATTATGAAACAACCGTAAAGTAAAATAAAATAGAATGTAGATAATAAATCTATATTAAATAAATGTGAAGATAAAAAATGTGGAAAACAAAATATAAGAGGCTAAAGGGGCACCTGGGTGGTTCAGTCGGTTTTGAGTGTCTGACTCTTGGTTTCAGCTCAGGTCATGATCTCATGGGTCGTGGGATCAAGCCCTCTGTCGGGTTCCACACTCAGTGAGGAGTCTGCTTGAGATCCTCACTCTCTGCCCCTCCCCCACTGGCGTGCATTCTCTCTCTCAAATAAAGAAATCATTACAAAAATATAAAAGAGACTAAAAAGTTAAAGATGGGAAGAACCCAATAAACAGAATAAAAGGAATGATGAATATACAAGGTAAAATAAAATTTAAGAAATTAAATGTTGTGTTTCAGGAATTAACTTTGACATACCTCAGTGCATAGGCGGAGTGCTTGAGTTCATCTCTAACCCGAGGGTAGTTAATATGAACACCCGAAGCTCCCTGACCCAAAGTCCCTGCTCCCAGATGAACAAGCATAGTTACCTAGCATTGGAAGGGCTGTAGTGGAGTGTTCTCAACCCAGAGTATGACTGTCCTTCAAAAATCCCAATCTAAATCTGCCTCTGGAAGATCATTAATTGGTCTATGGGATTGGGAGGTAACTCTTCATAGACCAGAAGTACCGTTTAGGCAACTTAAACCTGGTATGAATGGGGTTGAATAATCCAAGGAGCCAGGAAAATAAACCCCTTTGCAGAGATACCCTTTATCTGTAATTCCTCTCAGTGCTGTGCCCACAGAAGATTCTCTCACCTGAACCTGCTACAAGTTTAGCTGCGTCAGGATGTTTGCTATGTTTGCACCAGAATTAGTCTTTCCCACAAGGTGTGTAGGAGAATGCTGGAAAGGTTGTGGGTGAAGTGTTCACTGAGTTTACAGACAGGACACGCACATGTCGGAGACTTGTTCCTCTGGTAACATAACCACTCTACAGTGTGGCTGTGGAGATAGGTAGCTCCCATTCACCTCTAAATGTCAGAGGTTACCCATAATTATTGAAATAGTTAACAATTTTATCAAAAGAACCTATTTAGTCAAATTGGGTCAGTTTGCAACAACTGGCATGTAAAATAGTAAAAAGTTTCAAATTAAGAAGATAGACAAAGAGAGACAAGCAAGGAAAGCATGAGGAGCAAGGAATAGAGCCAATTATTGAACGATCATTGTAGTTAAAATAAAAAATCAAGTGGAAATGCAAATGAAAACCAAAATCCAATCACAGAAAAACAAATGTTTCAAACAACATTAATTAAGAATATTAGTGATAAAAGTCACAAAACAAGACTTCAGAATGAGTAAAAGGTAATAGTGTCTATAAAAACAAAATATAGATAATGTAATGAATTATTAAAAGGAAAACAAAAATCCTAAAATTTGAAAGCACAAATTTAGAATAACAAAATGAACTAAAGTTATGTACAACTATGGTATGTGGTCGTTCAAAATAAGCCCACGAATTCCTTGACACTTCCGTTAAAAGATGGAGCCTACTTTTCCTCTCCTTGAGTGAGGAGAGGAACATGGTGACTCACTTCTGAAGAGCAGAATAAAGCTGAAGTGATGGTGTGTGATTTCTATGAGGAGGTCGTGAAAGCCTTCGTGGTCTCCTGCCTGCTCAGTCTTGGATCTCTGGCTCTGGCAGAACCAGCCACCATGTTGTAAGGACACTCAAGCAGCCCAGTGGAGAGGTCCGCATAGCAAGGGGAATAGCCACGTGATGAGTCATCATAGAGGCAGATCGTCCAAGACCGCCTCAGTCAGGCCTTCAGAACCTCTACTCTTGGCTGACATGTGGCCTCGTGAGACACTGAGCCAGAACTTCCCATCTAAGCCGCCCTCAGACACCAGACTCTCAGACACTGTGTGAAAAAAATAAGTATGTGTTATTTTAAGCTACTAAGTTTTAGATCACTTGTAAAGCAGAAATAGATAATGAATACAAATTGCTAGAGCTACTTTTAAAATAAGCAAATATATCATTTGTAGAGGTTAAAAAGGAGTCAAATAAGGTGTGTCCTAATGGAGCCCTTTCATTCGAGATAGAGGTGATCTCAAAGCATAAAACTCCCAGAGAAACTCTCAGGACAATCTCCCTCTAGATCTTTGAGCAGGGAAGCCCCAGCAGCTGCCCCTTGTCTAGGACCTACCAATAAGAGTAGGCCCATCCTTTCCTGCAAACAGAACTCTCAAATCCATGGCCTAACGCATATGCTCATAGCGGCTTGCGGGAGAAGACTGCTGTTCTTTCAAATTATGCATGCCAGTTGTTAACTAAAACCATGAAATCATCATGAAAAGTTAAATGATATAAACTTAAAATTAAATCAATGACATTAAAGAATAAGGCAATAAATACTGAAGGCTCGTCACATCCTAATTATTTTACTACTTTATACTACTATTTGTGCTTTTAAGGTAACTTACGTATACTGAATCTATATGATGGAAATAACTGCTCTGCCCATCTCTTCCCAAATGCTTGTTCAGTGGGAATCACACGGGTAGCTGGAAATCACCCAATGGTGGAAGTAATCACACCCTAGGAATTGGAGAAGGCTAGAAATCAGGACTGGATTTACTTTTTTAAAAAACTGTCTATTCTTTAGGAAGGGAGACGGAAAATGTTAATAATGCAGATACTTTTGCATTATTCTGTCATTTCTGTACCTGTTACATGCGGAACAGCACAAGACTTTGAGGAAACATTCTTCCAGTCTTCAAAACATTTCATCCAATTCATCATGGAAGAATGAGCGAAGTTCTAACATGTGTCTTCATTGGTTTACTTTTTTTTTTTTTTTTTTTTTAGAAAAAGAGAGAGACACAGAGAGGAGAGAGGTGGTGGGGGAGGGGCAGAGGAAGAGAGAGAATCTTAAGCAGGTTCCACACCCAGTGCAGAGCCTGAGGTGGGGCTCGATCTCACAACCCTGTAATCATGATCTGAGTCAAAATCAAGAGTCTGATACTTAACCAACTGAAACACCCAGGCGCCCCACCATTGGTTCACTTTTACCTTACTAGTTAAGGTCAATGAAAATGCCAAACAATATGCAATTTGAATGGGATTCATCTGTCCATTACAACTATAGGATGCAAAATACAAAAATGTGGCAGAAACTAACATCAACATTCTATGAAAATCAATCGACTTTATGGAATTTCTAACAAAGAAGATTGTATATTTTATTATTATTTGTAAACTGTGTGCTACATGTCCTTTATGTCAGCAAAATTTTTAATAAACGTGTATATATGCATATAGACTTCATTTTCTTAAAATAGCCAGCTTTTAAACATTTGCCGGTATACCACTGACACTAACTCATGCTGACTATAACAGGTGAATTTTTTTTTTTAAAGATTTTATTTATTTATTTGACAGAGAGAGAGAGAGACAGCCAGCGGGAGAGGGAACATAGGCAGGGGGAGTGGGAGAGGGAGAAGCAGGCTCTTAGCAGAGGAGCCTGATGTGGGGCTTGATCCCAGGACTCTGGGATCACGCCCTGAGCCAAAGGCAGACATGTAACGACTGAGCCACCCAGGCGCTCCGAATTATTTTTCTTAAAATAAGCCAACATCGTGTATGGCAGGGACTGTGCTGAGGGGCAGGGATATTTGGGCATCGTTCTTGAGGGCAGGAGCATTCAGAACAAGGCAGGAGAACCGGGTATCTATTTCCCTGATGCCATCTACCGATCTACAGGATGGAGGGGCAGGAAGCAAGAGCTGGAAGAGTTTTCACAGGGGAACGGTTTTGATTAATGTTACTGTGACGTCTTCTGTACTCTAAGTCATGAAGGCAAATGCAAACGCCAAGTGAGCACCCGCATACAAAGACCTTATTTTGTACCCTTTGCTCCCACAGCCCAGCACCTACCCTTTCAGGGCACTGAGACTACTGGATGCTCAGTAAATATTTGGTGAAAGTCTGCATTGAAATAAGGATGTATAATTGTATACAGTTGGTAAGGGTTTTATGTGTGTTCTGCAGGGATGCTTGGGGAGGTGCCCTTGGAAGTTACACCCAAATTTGCACTTAAATCGCCGAAAATATACCGAAAGAAGAATATACTCCACAGAAATGAGCCTAAGTCAGTTTGGATACTCAAAGCTGTTGGGTTCTTTGGATAGCCGCTACCATTAGATGCATGGGGACTAGAAGACATTGTCTCAGGAGCCACATCTCTGTCCTGAGCAAACACTCCTTATCAGTAGGTTCAAACACAGTCACCCAACCTGTGTATAAGGCTAGGGTCCTCAAACTTTTTCTGATTATTTTACCTTCTGCAGACAAATGCAAAGATGCCTGCATAACCTTCCTGGACAAATTTCACCAATGAAAAACTTCTTCTCCTCCTTCTTCTT
The DNA here is from genome assembly GCF_017311325.1 of Ursus maritimus. NCBI lineage: Eukaryota > Metazoa > Chordata > Mammalia > Carnivora > Ursidae > Ursus > Ursus maritimus. Next base: position 93,215,913 of record NW_024425563.1, on the reverse strand, counting down.
CTTCCTCTTCCTCTTCCCCTTCTTTCTTCTTTCTTCTTTCTTCCCTCTCCTCCTCCTCCTCCTCCTCCTCCTCCTCCTTCTTCTTCTTCTTCTTCTTCTTCTTCTTCCTTCTTTCTTCTTTCTTCTTCTTCTTCTTCTTTACTTCTTATATCCCTTGAGCTAATTAGTGAACACTTTAGGACTAATTTGAATGTTAATAAAGCTCAACCATGCTCTGGGTAGTGAACTTCTGGTAAGTTCTAGCGACACAAATCCTGAAGTATGGGCACCTGATTAGGAACATTCGGTTATCCCTAGGTATGACTAAGGCAGTCATAGTCTACGCTGCAGCGTCTAATATAGATAATATACAATATTAAATAGATTAAAAACACATTTCTTTGTATTCAACTGTTCTTAAAACTGGAAGTGCTGGGGCACCTGTGGGTCTCAGTCAGCTGTGTCTGACTCTTGATTTTGGCTCAGGTCACGATCTCAGGGGCGTGGGATTGAGCCCTGCGTCCGGCTCTGTGCTGGGCGTGGAGCCTGCTTGGGATTCTCTCTCTCTCTCTGTGTCTCTCCCCATGGCCCTCCCCACTCATCGTGATGCGTTCTCATTCTCTCTCTAAAAAAAAAAAAAAAAAAAAAGTGGAAGTGTAATCTTTGCTTTTGGATATATTTGATCTCTCAGGCAAAATAATAAATAAATAAATAAATAAATAAATAAATAAATAAATAAATAAAGGCATAAGTAACACTCCCCCCTGCTGGACTTCATTTTAATAATCACATTAAGGGATTTAGGTGCCAATAAAATATAGAGACTGCTCAATTTTAATACCATATCTAGGCTCTTAAACCCAAGGAAATTCTTCTGAAGTACAGTACAACTCAAAGGTTGGCATTAACATTGTCCTTGGACTTCTCAGTCTTGGGAGTAAGAACATTCTACTACAATCTCCTTTGCTCTGTGCAGCGGATTCCAGCTTCACCTTTGCTGTTGCCCAAATAACACAGCTGGATTTGGCCTGGAGCCCTTGGGTAGAGCTGTCAGCCACTCTCTCCAGCATGCTAGGACGGCTGTTTTCCATTTATTATTTCCTGTGGAAAGCAAGATTCTCTTTTGAGGGTCAACAACCTTGATGGTTCCTCACCACAGACGAAAAGAGGATGAATTATTCTGGAGAAAATGCTTTCTCCTTTCTTGGTGATATTTGTGAAGGGCCTGGCGCTTCCAAGAAAGCAGCCGATATTCTCCAAGGCCTTGTCCGCTAGATAATATTATGTTCAGGGGTTTATTTAAATATTCTTGAAGTGATTTAAACACCTTAGGAAGGTATTAGCTTCCACAAGGAAGATATTTTCAGGAAGAGCTCTGCAAATGCCATTTTTTGCAGTTGAGCTTGCCTATGTCGCCAAACCCTGTCTTATTTAAAGAATGGACAATGAAAGAAACTTTGTAAGATTTAAAAGTCCGAGGGGGTCAGGGTGGGGCAAGGGACATCATGTAGCACCGTCCTTAAGGCACGAGCTCCCCTTGACTATACACCGTCTAAGTGTGGGACCTTTGCCTCTTTAAGCCCCAAGATCTCACCTTTAAATTGGGGGTGTTGGAGAACGCAAGTCAAAAAGGCCATTGCAAGGGTTAGAGCAGAGCTTCACACAGTGACTAGTGCCTAATAAACAAAATAGCTCAATAACTGCAAGCTATTTAGAGAGCAGACCCCTGGTAGACAGCTGTCTGGAGGCCAAGTTGTGGAATCATTTGATATTTGACCATTTCCTCCATGTTACAAAGTGCCTTTTTTTAACCCAGAACATTCCTAGGTAACAAGAAAGACATACTGAATTCCTCTCTATTACGAATAGCATTAAAACCGACTTTCAGTTGAGCACCTTTTGTGTGCAAGAAGGCTTTTGTCTGGGTCCATGAGGATAAGCAGACGGGAAGCCTGTCCGCAGGGACAGGGTACGTAAGACAGGTACAGAAAGTCACACAAAGCAGGGAGTGGTAAATGCCAAAGAAAGATACAAATAAAACGTTACCCATGTTCAGAAGAGGGAGGAGTGCCTCCTGCAGGGGGAGTGATGGGAGACCCAAGGAGACTTCTAGGAGATGATGGATATGGGACTCGTAGTCATGGGAGAAGGCAGAGGGACAGGAGGAATGTGCCAGCATTGAGCTCTTCCCTGTGTCCAGACGCTGTGCAGAGCTCCATGACTTGCTCAATTCTCCCAAAGTTTTGCTGAGGTCGGTGCAATTATTCTTATGTCATTAAGGATGAAATTGAGGCTCAAGGTGATTAAGTCACTTGTCTAGAGTCACACTGCTGACAAGGAGGAGTGCCAGGACTGAGCTCAGGTTTGACTCTGCAGCCTTTTTAAAAAAATTTTAATTTAGACTAAATTTAGTTAACATATAGTGTATTATTAGTTTCAGAGGTAGAGTTCAGTAATTCACCTGCTGTATATAATACCTAGTTCTTATTACATCACGTGCCCTCCTCCATGCCCATCACCCAGTTACCCCATCCCCTACCCCCTCCCCTCCAGCAACCCTCAGTTTGTTTCCTATAGCCAAGAGTCTCCCTCTCTGTTTTTATCTTATTTTTCCTTTTCTTCCCCTATGTTCATCTGTTTTGTTCCTTAAGTTCCACATATGAGTGAAATTATATGGTATTTGTCTTTCTCTGACTTATTTCGCTTAGCATAATTCCCTCTAGTCCCATCCACGTCATTGCAGATGGCAAGAGTTCATTCTTTCCGATGGCTGAGTAATATTCCACTGTATATATAAACCACATCTTCTTTAGCCATTCATCTGTTGAGAAACATTTGGGCCCATACTTTGGCTAGGGTGGGGGTACCCTGCAGCCTTATTTAACCACAGTACAGGAGGGATAGAATGGTGAGCGGCTTCTCCTGGCACGAAGACTACACAGGGAGGAAGACATGGGGAATAAAACAAAAACTTGGGGATTAACGCAGCCCGGACTGCTGCTTCTATCAGGCTATGAAGTCATTAAATAGTGGGGAGCACAGGAAATTTTGGATTGAGAAGTAACATGATCAGAACTGAGAACTGGAAGAATAATTGTTGAGGTCCTCGCCACTGACGGTCTAATGAGGGGAGTGCTGGGGCTTGGTTCCTACATGTTCTCCTGGCCATCAAGCCTCTTTGGGTGCCATTTCCCACAGAGGCTGAATCACTCAATCCCAAATTGTAAGGCAGTAGGATTAACTCCTTCAGGGCCCATGGATTCTATTTTCTAGAGCAGTAGTTCCAAATATTTTGACAGTCCTGGAAAAATGTTCATATGCAAATCCCAAAAATATTTGGATACAATTTCAGGAAATGTCAAACTCTGAAACTCTAGAGAAGTGGTTCTCAAACTTTAATGTACTATAAAGAACAGCCAGAGAGCTTGTTTACGATGCAAATTCCCAATATCTAGCCCCTAAAAGAGTAATCTAGGAGATCTAGGGATGGGGCCCAGGAACCTGCTTGTCAACGGACACTGCCAGGAGATCCTATCACAGGTGGCCTCTATAGAAATTCTGGAAACTCTGACCTAGGGGGTCCCCAGACCCGAGGGGAAGAACCCCTGTTCTGGAGCCTCACAGACACATACTGAAAAATGCCTCCCAAATACAAAATTAGGACTGCTTCACAGCTTCTCCCTACAGTTCCACTGTATAGTTCTGGCTGTAGCCTGCCTGTCTCTCTCTTTCTGAAAAAATATGGCATAGAAAAAGAGACACTGGGGGCTTCTTTTACATTCCCCCCACGAAGCACTCTGCACACAGTAATGGACTCCAGAATGCATGCAGGGGTACAAAAGGTCCACCATCCTTTATCAGTAATTGCCCCTATTTGCCAGTCTTTATCTGCAAATACCAACTCCATCAGGTAATCTATTTTTCCTCCTCAAGGAGTACTTACAAAATAGGTAAACATTATGCTAAGAAAATACCATGTGGCTCTCTGAGAAGAATTATCGAAAAGGTTACTCAAATGTGAGCAGGCCATTAGCCACTAGGAACACTGAGAGGAAACGTGGTTGGGTGGGCAAGGAAAAAAAAAACACTTGAGACATAATTAGCTATTGAAAAGGTAGGGGAAGCAAGAGACTGTTAAAATGTGGTATGCCTGTGAGAAGGAGAAAGTGACTGAAATATTAAAAACATTCACCCATGAAGGGTCTGTATTCATCAAAGAAAGCAGTCGACTGAAAGGACGTGAGTAAAATGTCGCCCCAGTGCCTCTGTGGCTTCTTTGTTCCATAAAATCTTCCATGCTCTTCCCAAAATATTTCATCTTCCATGCCCAGAGAACATATAGCGAATATTAGTGGATTTACTCGGCCTGCCTTCAAATCAGTTGCATTTTGGTGGTGATTTGTTGTGCTTGCAGAGTTGAAATTTCATCCGAGGGTTCCCCACCCGCATGGTGAAGGGACCTCTCCTAACTACCCACTTGAGTAAGAATCACCCAGCAGTGACACAGGACTACGCGGCGGAAACCCCACCTTCAACATTCAGACGAAATTTTTACTTGAAACATAATGGAAATGTTCACAATTAAATTCCTTCAGCCTTCCTGTATATGTGAAATTTTTCATAATAAATTCTATGGAAAATGATACGAAGAAAACAGGAAGACAGGCTAAGGGGTAATTAGGCACCTGTACCGTCAGCTGTTGTAATTCTTAAATTGTGAGATGGATTTATTTATATGCCTCGTCACTTACGTATACATACAACATTTATTTCTTTCATCAGATATTAGAGGATAAAAATTTTAATTAAATTGAACAAAAGGAGACATGAAATTAAGTGTATTCGCTTCGAGTTGCTTTGCGGGCAGAGCAAATGTCAACTATTTTGAACCATTCTTGTTTTCTCTCCACTGGCAGCACAAAAGAGACATCTTGATAGTGTTCCCCTTGTGTCAGTGAGTTGGTGGAGATAAAAACTTTGTGCCTCCTGCAGTAAAGAAACACAATTCTCTAGAGGTGTTTTTGTTCCTAGAAGTTGACAAAAGAGACAGTGACTTTGGGAGGGTGTGAAGTGGCGGCTGGGGGTTCCTCTCAGTTCACACCAGAGCCTGAGCATTAAAAACCCTGGTCCTAGGCTGGGTTAGAGAGTTATTTCCCGGTCCAGGCTAACCCTGGGACAAGACCCGGGAAGCAGAGAAGGAACTGGGGTCATCTCTGAGTCGTGGTTTAGAGCAAGGAACAGAACAGCTGCTGAAGCTAAGGAAGAGCCCTTGGGGGTTGGCTGGGAACAAGGGTACTGACCCGAAGCCACCTACCCACGACCCAGGAAACCCAGACTGATAAAGTTCCAGCTTCCTCACAAGGGATTTCCATGGTTCCTCCAGTGGCAAGAATGATGGCTTAGAAACTGGGGTCTGCCAGGCTCTGGGGTATGGACCCCTTCCCTATGTGGTAGGATATTTACGTCATCTTCCCAATCTTACCTGAAATTTCAATTATCAAGATTCATTGAAGATAACAGGCATCCAGGTAGTGGGGTATACTGTGAGTTATCGCACCCTCAGTAAGTTTATTTAATCAGACTGTTTTCCTGAGCACACAGTTAGGAGTGGACATCCTCTGGAGGGGGCATATGGTCCCTGGGTGCCAAGGGAGAAACAACCCATTTCCACACTGTACATTTAATCGTCCAGAAGTAGACCAATCCTCCTTCCTTTCCAGGAGCCAGCCAGCAAAACCTTTCTTTCTTGTTCAACATTCTAAATGGCCCTTTAGTTTTCCTCTGGCTCTTTCGCCTTTGCTTCATGCAGGGGTGGGAAGAGATGCCTTTATAGAATCTTTGAAGCTATCCACCCTCTCTACCTCTCCACCCTGTCTCGTCCTCTGGGAATGAGAAGACTGGTGTCTTCTTGAGTCCCAGCATTTACTGCTTTCTTCCTCGGGTGCCTCCACTCCTGCCTCACTTGCCACAGACCTGAGAACGGTTCCCAGGTGGCCCAGGTATGACTGGAACATTCTTACAGTGGTCATTTACATCGGAAAGCTGGGGTTTGCTGTCTTTGTTCATGTTTTTCCCCAGAGAACCCTAGTTTCGGATTATATTTTATACAAAATAAAAAATATACAGACAATTAAAGCGGCTCCACTTGTCAAGGGGTGGGAAGGCTGAGCTCTCCTCCGAATCTGAGACTGCGGTGCACACAGTGTGAAAACCATCACCTTGCAGGGAATGAGGGTTAGGAACCAAAAGCAGTGGGCGCTTAAAGACACAGTGAGGGATTTGACAAGGGCACACAAAACAACCCAGGGGGAGTGGAGGGGTCTAGCTGTTTGTGTCACCAGCTGCTCATCCCATTCCACCCTGGGATGAAAAGCAACCCTCTCACTGGGCACATGGCTTTCTACAGAGCCTCTGCATGCTGTGTCCAAGGATTCCTTATAATGCAACTGAGCGAATAAGAGTATTTCCCAACACCTTGTATTCCTTTGAGCCTCTTCTAATGAGGGCAGACTTCTAATTGTCACATTGGTTCCCTGTAGGGATCTGTGCCAATTAAGAGGCTTCTCGGCGCCGGGGGAAGGAATGAGGGGGGGGGGCAGGCACCAAGAGTCTCATGCCTCTTTTGATTGTTTATTTTCCTCAAACCTAAAGCACGCTATTAAAAGTGATTTTGAACATGAAGTAACGCATTGCATTCAAGTGCATTTAATAAGAGTTTAATTAGTACCTAAGTGTAATTTGACCTGTTTCTTGGAGTGCATAGAATACTGCTTTAATGAGTACACAAGTAAGGTCTGACCCTGTCTAGAAGGGTGCATATATGTGATTGATGTCAAACAGACATAAATGAAAAGATTTTTATGAAAAAAAAGTCTAGAAGCTTCTAAAGCCCAATGGTGAAAATATGGAATTGTAGAGATTTTTTGTTTTCCACGTATAATAAACATAACTCTCAGTGACTGTGAGAGTCTTGCACCTGCTTAAATATTCACCTCATTGGACCTTAAAGCTCACCAGCACATAAGTAACATTAAACTAATCTCAAAAGCTGTCAGATGAAATACCGAAAAGCATTTTATTTTTATTATCTACAAAAGGCATCTTACTGAAAAGATTTCTTGTAATGCAGCTGACAACAGGGAGAAGGGATAAGAACGCCCAACCCTTTGAGGGAGAGTCTATATTAAACACTTTCAAGTCTGGTCATTTATCATTCGCAGGCAATTCTTCAAATTTCAGGATTGTAGATTTTTCTAGGATATGAGCTAAAACTCCCAGGAGGGGAAAAAGGATTTTCCTTCCATTGCTTCTCATATATCTTTTCATATCATTGAATTATATTTTCTGAAACTGTCTTTTCCCAGTAGACTGTCCACGCAGAGCTCCTAAGTGTCCTATCCCTGGGGCCTGGCTGGTGGATTTGCTGAAAGTGAGATGCCTAAAATTCAAATGTTCACTCATATTTTCAACAAGACCTAAAGAAATTCCAGAAGTAGACATTAGGAAATACAACTTGAAAATGAGATCTTATAAAACAGCAGACCAGAACGTAAATGTGTGTGTGTGTGTGTGTGTGTGTGTGTGTGTAACTAGTGACTTTGAACAGCTCAACACGTTGGTAGAATTACATTTCCCATCACTCAGAACAGCTTGGGAGCTCCTTGACTGTAAAGTCGTAATCTTCATTCCATACAACAAAGTCAGGCACTTTATTCTTTTATAAATTTACACACTTATCTTGTTTTTACTTTAAAATGAAAACGTGAGGGACAGAAGAATCCAGAATACGGATTCTCCATGCTGGCACTCTCCCATCTCGGCCACAAGCGTGCGCCCATCAACCTTCTGTAAGAAGGCAAGAATGCACAACACGCCACGATGGCGTCACCACCTCTAAGTTAGAGGACACTGGTTCCATCGATGTCCCGTAGCTGCCTAACCTTTCACGGGTATAATCTTTCTTCCCTGTGTGCAGGACACTTGCACTGCACACGTGCTGCTCTGGCCCTACGTCTAGGTGAACCCATCATCCGATTTCCTTGGGATCCGTGTCCTTGCTCTATCCTCTCTGTCACCAGGGCTGCTGGCACCCACTTAACAGATTCCTCCTAACGCTGCTCTTGCTCCCCAAACCAGCCTCCAGGCCTGGGTGATCTGCGACCTAACAGCTCTTCTTCTTTGGACAAACAAAGCTCATTCCCTAACACAACTGACGGGGCCCTTTAAAATTCAGGCCCCGCTACCCCTCCGAGGTTGTTTCCAGAACTCTAATCTCTGCATGTGTGCTCCCCATTCAGGGCCTTTTCACAAACTGTAATCTTCTGGTGACTGACGCCTTCCTTTTTTGTTTGGTCTAAGCTAATTTGTGTGGATTTCTGTCACAACCAAGAGCCCTGGGGCATCTGTGGCTGAAAACAAAGTGTGTCCACTGGAATGATCTTCTGTCCAAAAGCTCTGATGATGTCCAACAGACAAAATAACTACTTTCTCTCCATAATCTCATGGCTCTGAGCTATCCTGCGGGATCACAATCCGCACTCTTGTCAGGCAGAGAGTTGTCCCTACGTGGCCACGGGAAGTAGATCGAAGATACAAAGAGAAGACACAAAGATAATTTTGTCAAGGAACACACAAGTAGTATAAGGAATAGCAAAGTACTAGCACATAATAATTAGGTCCCTAATTGTTTTCTCATAGAAGTGGAATTGGGCTGAGTGGAGAAGCCTAACTTCTTTTTCTGGGCTTTGCCTAGACTGGTGGTTCGTTCCCACTCAGGAGGTGGGGAGAGGACAGGGGTCCCCCTGAACATTCTCCTCAGCACAGGACAACCTCTAATGACTCAGAAGTGTTGACCCCGTGCCAAATAATAGCGCTCTTCTTGAAAAACCCTGCTCTAGACTCTATTTTCCCTCTTAACAGGTATTTCCTTTACTTCCAGATTCTGTATCACTAATCACTAAATGTGGTGATAATAGAATTAGTAATCACATCCTGAGTCTTCCTTCCTGCTGTGAAAGCAACCATGAGTAACACATGTCATGACTCCTTGTAATTACCCAATAATGTAAAATGAGGGAGAGGCAATGATTTCTCTTATTAATTTTAAATATACAAGCAACGCATGAACACATTCTCCTGCTAAAACAATTCAAACATCACAGATAAAAGTTGTTTCCCTAGCAACCACCCTCCTCTGCCCTCAGAAGTAGACATTGCAGTTTATTCTCAGTGTGGTCTGTATCTTTCTGTGCTGAAGAAAGACCCATTTCCTGCTCCTCTTAAACTGTTTATTTCACTGTTCCGGTGGGAGTAAAATAACATCCATTGTTGCTTAACTTGCATATTGCTAATTACAGATGAAACTGAGTATCTTTTCATATGTTCATTGACAATTTCTAGTTCCTCTAAGAATTGCCTGTTCATTTTCTTTGCTCATTTGTGTCAATATAGGAATGTGTCCCTTATCGCCATTGATTAGTACCCTAAATGCTTTGACAAGCAGATGCGAGTGTTGCAAGTGGATTCTCCCAGCTCCTCCTCTTCACTTGTATTTATTTTTATATTATCCTCCTTTAGACAGAAGCTTTTGATATATTGATAAGTGTCAAATTTGTCAAGTGTTTCCCTTTAAGGTATTGCTTTTGTCGTTTTGTTTAAGGTCTTCCCAACTCAGGGATTTCTAAATTCCAAAATCCAGTTCCTTCTTCTAGAGTGGAGGCTACCTGCCATTCAAACAGCTCCTACAATGCAGGGTGCCCAGGATGTAGGACCTAAAAACCCAGCCACCCTTCAGACATCCACACCCAGAGTCCCAAACCCACCAAGTCCCAAACAGAATTAATGACTTCCCTTTGGCCACAAACTGCTCCCCAATGACCACCCCCCAAGTCATCCTTGCCTCCTCCCTTCCCTGACTCCTACATCTGCCACCAAGTTCTTTTGATCCTACCTTCTAGTGATCTCCACTTCTCACCCCTCTACATGATATATTGACACTTATCAATATACCGAAAGCTGCCACCCCACTTTCCATTGCCCACACTCTCCTCACAGACTCACAGCTGTCTCTCAACTGACACTCCTGCCTCCAGTCCCAGCCCCCCATAGCCCATCTCCCACCATGCTGCTGGAGAGCCATTCCCAGAATTCGAGTTTGATTCTTCAATTCTTCAACTCTTTAAAGTCTTTCAGCTGTTTCCTCCGAACGAAGGTCAAACCCCATAACACAAGAGAAAAGGTTCTGATGGCTTTGCCACTGCCTACCTGCCCAGGTTTATTTCCAGCCGCCACCCTTTCCTCTTTCCCCTTCTCCAGCCCTACTGAGCCATATATGGAGCTTTTGCCTCTGCCTGGAACTTTCCTGGGCGACCTCTACACATCCTCTCAGGTGCGGTACAGGCCTCAGGCCCAGAAAGCTGCCCTTATCTTGACCCTACCCTCCACTCCCTTCCCAGTCTAAGCGCCCCTCTTAAGCTCATCCCAAGGTCCTTAAGCTCACCTCAATCTTGGCACACAACAAACTGTTCAATAATTGTATGTTTCCTTGTCTGTCTCTCACACAGGCTGGACATAAAATTAAGATTTGAATTAATAATATTCCTTTATTTGGTGAACATTCAGGAATATCTTTGTGCAATGCAAGGTGCAAGATACTGGGGACACCATGCAAAAGTGAAACAGGTCCAGATCCTGCCCTCAAGACTTGCACACGAATCTCCTTACAAAGATAAACGAGTTAGAAATTGACAAAGGCCAAAAGAGAAATATATCCCATGTGGTATTGGGGGGGGGGGGCAAGGGGTGTTCCAAGAAGGAGGAATAACTAACTACAGGTAGGGGTGGAGCGGGGGCATGTGATATGTGAGTATTCAGGGGGCTTTGGAGTGTGGTTGCCTGGTTCAAATCCTAGCTCCAACATTTCTTTACTAGCATATCACTTGGCCTCCCCAAGACTCAGTTGTTTCATCTCTACAGTGGGGTGGATCATAACGGTACCCGTTTCTGAAGACTGTCTAAGAATGAAATGAGATAATGCTAATAACACTCTTAGCATAGTGCTAGCCATAAAGTAAGATAAAAATAAACGTTACTAGCCATTATTATAGAAGGAGGGAAGGGGTGGCATATGAGTTAGGACTGAAATGACAGAAAACACTCAGATGTGCAGCACGCAAATTTTGTGAAGATTAGTTTTTTACTCCATAACCCTCAACCTTCTTTTTACCCTCTCCTCCCTTATTTTCCCTAAACATACATTTTCTAAAAATTGTCTTCCACCCCACCCTACCCATGCACCCATTCCATCTCCTTGTGGGTGCCTCGTTATAAATGTCTTCCCAGGTCCTTCTGGAATCTGAGTATCTGGACCTCTCCCAACCTGTTCCCATCTGGAGTTGGTTGACAGCATGCTCCTCAAATTCATATCTACCTAGAACCTCAGGATGCGACCCTGTTTGGAACTAGTCTTTGTAGGTGCTATAACTAAGGATCTCGAGATGAGATCAACCCGGATTTCGGGTGGATTCTAAATCCAGTGACTAGTGTCCTTATCAAAGAGGGAGGCCACAAACACACAGGGAAGAGGGCCATGTGAAGGCAGACGTGCAGATTGGAGAGATGCTGCCATAAACCGAGGAACACCTAGACCCAGCAGGAGCTAGAAGACAACAAGGGCAGATTCTGCCCTAGAGCCTTTGGAGGAAGCATTGCCCTACCCTCACCTTGACATGAGATTCCTGGCCTCAGAACTGGGAGAGAATCAGTTCCTGTTGTGTTAAGCCACCAAATTTGTGGTAATTGATCAGCAGCCCTAGGAAACGAATCCATCATCCCACCAAAACGTAATCACACAGGATCTTTCTGGAACATCCTACTCCGATCATGCCTCTTACCCGCCTAGCATCCTTCGGTGGCTGGAATAACCTCTTGGAGGAAGTCCTTCCCATTGGGTGCCCTCAGACTCTTCAGGTGCTTCTGCCATCACACTTGACCAGACACACCTGGCCACACACCCTGTGCCTGTGCCGCCATTCCTGGCCCCACCACCCAGGCCGGCATCTGGTAACCGCTACTTTTCTCTAAGACCAAGAATTCCAATGGACCCCTCCACTCAATGACCAGAATGCTTGCAGAATGGTTAAGGTCATTCACCTTAATTCCTTATTATTCTCGAATGCCCAAAGATTCCTACCAGACTTTCTCTCAAGTCACTAATCATCTCTAATAATCTATAAAGGGTAATCTGAAATGTAATATATAATCATATATCACAGTATGAATTAAACAATTACTAGCAATTTTTTTTTGGCATAAGGAGGCTTTTAAATGCGACTAATCACTATCCTCTCTAAAAGTATCAATAGTAATAAAAGATTTGGCTCAGGGGTCAGCTTTTCCAGGCAGCCTTCCCTCACTCACCTCAGCCTTGCAGTTCACTAGGTATTTCTTCTAGAACTAGATAACATTATATCCTAGGCAGCTTCTAACTTAACATTTACCATGTTAAAGACTTCTGACCTCTTGTCAGTCTCCTTCACCAGATTGTAAGGGTTTTGACCATGCCCCATTCATCTTTAGGACCCAATGACTATCATTGCTTGAACCATATGGGTGCTCAGAGACACTGGTTGAATAATTGGATGAATGAATGAGTGAGCAAGGAGTTAGAAGGAAGCTCTCCTCTTGGGACCCAGAATCTCAACAGGTGCCAATGGCTTAGAGCTTGCTTTCTCACCTCTGACATGACTGATGGATGGACATAGCCTCTAACTCTATTTGTCTGACTATAAAGCTCATAGCATGTTTTCATAGCTGCTGGCATGTTTGACTGATAGGGAAACCATTGCCAGAAAGGGTAAATGATTACACTGAGTTCACAATGCCTGTCCATGGATAAAAAGCCCCAAAGAAATGCAAAAAACTGTTGGATAGCCCTGTCCTTTTCAAATGCACAAAGAGCAAAAAATAGAAACACTCTAATGTCCCCAAAGTAATCTAAACTTCACAGAATAAATGTCTCACACTCTTTTTTTTTTTTTTAAGAGAGAGAGAGGGCACATGTAGGGTGGGGGAGGGCAGAGGGAGGAAGGGAGAGAGAGGGAGAGAGAGAGAATCTTAATCAGGCTCACTCAGTGAGGAGCCAAGGCAGAGCTCAATCTCACGACCCTGAGATCAAGACCAGAGCCGAAATCAAGAGTGGGTTACTTAACTGACTGGGCCACCCAGGAGCCCCAAACGTCTTACACCTTTATGGATAATCTGTTGAGTTGGTATTAATGACTTGTGATGAGTGGAAGAAGCTTGGATGTCAGAAGAGACTGTAGTCATTCACACACACAAAACCCGTTTCCTGGACATTATGTTACTTTTCTAACTTAATGATATATACTCAAACATAATTCACACAGAGTACACTAAAATTAGAGATTTCATGTAAGGAGGGGCACCTGGGTGGCTCAGTCGGTTAAGCATCAGACTCTTGGTTTGGCTCAGGTCATGATCTCAGGGTTGTTTGATCAAGCCCTGTGTGGGCTCTGCACTGAGAAAAACCTGCTTAAGATTCTTTGTCCCTCTCCTTCTGCCTCGCCCCTGCTTGCCCTCTCTCTCAAAATAAAAAAAAAGAGAAGAAAGAAAAAGAAAAAAAAAAGAAAGAGAGGAGAGAAAAAGGAAAGAAAGAAAGAAAGAAAGAAAGAAAGAAAGAAAGAAAGAAAGGAAGAAAAAGAAAATGAAATTTCATGTCGGTGGCTACCAATGTGTTTTAGAAATCTCCAGCTGTGGACACACAGAACTTTGAAAACATAGGAAAGAAAATACATACACACACACACACACACACACACACACACATATACACAATAAACACAAACAGTTCCATAATGCACTGTAGTCATACTTGAAATACCTGCCAGTTAAAGATTAAAATCTTTCATTTTCATTATTTCGTTATTGAGGGACTGAAAAGCCCTTGCCATTAAAACTGAACTTACAGCTAAACAGAGTTAGGGCATTTCTCCAACAGTGGAAATGTTCTAAAGCAGGGGAACAGTTAAGAATAAAGGCAGGTGCCTTCCCAGACACACAGAGGGGATGGGACCTATTCTTCCTTCTGCCCTCCCCGGGGGCTCCTCACTCCTAAGACTCCCTGATGAATGAGCTCTTGCTTGACGCGCGCACTGCGTGACGGGATTTTCTAAATAACGCACCAGCTAAGTCTGTGCCACACTTGGTGTCTCCTCTAATTCTGGAAAGAAGAGTCTGTGCCCAACCCCTCTGCACTGCCCCCTCTTTAGTCACTCCGGGAGACCTGAGCTAGGTCAAGGTTGTGGCCGTGGGTGGTGCATGGTGAAGGCTAGAAGGTGGGGGTGGGGGAGTAGGGGGGTAGTGGGGGGAGTCCATGACCCCTCAGCTCGATTTGTCGTCTCCGATCTACGCCTCCAGTTCAGAAAGGGACTTCCCTGTTTTGTTGTTTATGTAGCTTTTATTAGCTGGCTTAGTTCTTTTTCTTAAGTAATTGAGGCATAAATAAATAAAAAAATAACCAATAAATAATGAATGGTGATGGAGCAGCCTTCTCCCCATTCTTTCCCCCTGCTTCCATGTCTCCTGCCCACTGGGAAGAGATGCCACCTCCCTCAGACTGACCCTCATTCCCCAGCCTGGTCTGCAGCCCCCCCTTCGGGGAGAGATAGAAAACCAGGAGCACGTGGGAGTCCGGGGGCCGTGGGTGACCCATGGCAAACTCCCTGGATGACTGGACTGTGACCCGGCCCTTCCCGTGGAAGGTCTGAAGTTTGGTCACGGTGGGTTAGGAATACAGACAGAAGCAGACCCTACTCTTCACAGCACCTCCTTCTAGACAGAACAAGGGAGGCGGCTGGGGTACAGACAGCATTCCTGTCTGTGCTCATGGATGCGTGTGTGTGTTTGGTGTGTGGGAACACCCATGTTGAAGCCGATCAACCACAACCATGTTCTCATTTCCATATATTATTTACAATCCTCCCCAAGATGAAATGTGATGGAGTTTGCATTCATTCTTCCAGTAGCTTGGCAGTGGAAGGAAACTGTTCTGGAAACAGGGCTGGTTATTTTTACTGGGATTCCTTGGCACAAACAGGCACAGCAGAAGACTCTGGAGACTTTCTCCAGCTTGTCTGTGCCACGGTGCTTCTAGTCACCCCCCTTGCCTTTGCTGGACAGGTTAGAGGGGATGATACTGGGCTGCTTCTGTTCATGAGCTTAACGGTCACGGTTACGCACATGGTTAAACACGTCAGTGACTCTTCCGCCTACTGCTCACGTGACCTTAAGCAAGTTCCTCAACTTCCCTAACGCTCATTTTCTCCATCTGTAAAATAACAATACAGTTGTTGGGAACTGATTGTTTTTGTTTTTTCAACAATCACTTGTTGAGAAAATTAGCCAAGATGATGCTTGTAAAGTTAGTGAGAATAGTGCCTGGTACGTAACAAGTGCTCAATAAATTATAGCTGCTATTACTATTACGTAATTATTACAGTGACATGGGATCTCTGTATACAGACAGCAGTAACTCAGTATACAGTGGCTGAGTTCTATATACACCGTACTGAGGTCTTACTCAGTTTCCTTTTCTCCCTATGAGACCTCCTGGCTTACTGCCTGTAAGTGGCATGAATGGGGGCCCCTCCAAAAGAGTTCCTAATCCACAGGAACTGTGATTGTGACTTTATTTGGAAAATGGGTGTACATGTGATTAAGTCAAAAACCTTGAGATGAGGCGATCATCCTGGACTGCCCAGGCAGGCCCAATATCCAGTGACAAGTGTCCTTGTAAGAGACACAGAGAGGAAAGACACAGAGAGAAGAGAAGGCATGCGACCACAGAGACGCAGATCAGATCCGCGAAGCCCACCAGCCAACAAATGTCTAGAGCCACCAGAAGCTAGAAGAGGCAAGGAACCAACTCTCCCAGAGCCTCTGGAGCGAGCACAGCTCTGCAACATCTTGATTTCAGACTTCTGGCCTCCAGAATAAATTTCCGTCGTTTTAAGCCACCAAGTTCAGGTGAATTTGTTACAGCAGCCTTGGGAAACTAATACCCTTATCCATAAGTTTTAAAAAGTATCTTACACTGATTTTTTAATTCCGTTTTAATTTTTAGTTTGTTTTGTACAGCAAAATGTGACAAAAAGTAGCAACAAGGGATTCAATAGTCAGGTAAACGGACTGATCTATAAATCTGGATGTTTGCTGAAATGGATCGCCAAATGTTTACGGTGTGAATAACATGCAATCGTTTTTCTCTCCCTCCATCATTTATGAAGAAAGAGAGATCACAGAGCAAGTGACAGATGTTTCCATCCCATTTGCATATTCAATAAAGACGAATGGGCTGCCAAAGGAGCAGGGAGATGAAAAGCACCAGCATTTCCCAAGGAATTAACAGGAGACGGATTGTCATAATTTAGAGGACACAAACACACACGAGTCACGTGACAAACAAACTTTGCAGAGATATGAACAAAGGGAGTTAGGGCAAGGGAAAAAACGAGCAGAAAAATGTAAAACATAAGCTTAATCAGCCAAGAATAATAGAATCACTGACTCTTAGTGACACAGGGACCCCAGAAGTCATCTAGGTCACCCTCCACGATGATGAAAGCGGGCATCACCTTCACAATACCCACTGCCAGTTGTTATGCAGCCTCTGCTTGAATACTGCCAGGAATGGGGAGTTGACTGCCTCACAAGCCTGCGTTCCTTAAAGCTTTAGTTGAAATACCTTTCTTAGCCAGAGCAAGACAAAATGCATCTCCCAGTATCATCCAGCCATTGGTGGCGGCTCTTATTTAAGAACTGTACACAATTCTGGCATTCGTTCATTCGACAGGTAGTCTCCAGGTCTGTGCTATGAGCCAGGCCCTGTAATAATGAGGATCTGGAAACTCAGGAGCCGGTCTGCTCTCAGGGCCAGGCCAGTCGCACAGTCGTGCAGTGGGAGGCAGTCAGTGAGCGGGCAGGTCCTCTGCAGTGCTGCTCCCAGGGTTACAGTGGGGTATCTGGGGGAGGGGACTAACACGGAGAGCTTTCTGGTGGAAATGACCTATCAGCTGGGTCCTGAAAGCTGATTAAGTCTCAGCTTAATGTATGCGCGCGCGCGTGCGAGCGTAGAGGAGGCAGGATATCCCCAGCAGGAGGGGGGTCCAGGCTTTCAATCACTTAGTCAAATATTTTTGAGCCCACCTAATGTATGCCAAAGATAGTTTTAGACGCTGAGGATGCGCCGAGAAGGAAAGGCTCTGCAGCTTTCATTCTGCAGGAAGACAAGCAGTAAACTACATCGTTGACGACACGGCCAATAAACAAAATAAGTAAGAAAATATATAGTATGTCAGGTGATGACAGGTGCAACGGAATAAAGTGTTGTAAAGCAGGAAAGAGGGACAGAGAGTGTCTGGGGTGGATGGGCTGTTTTAAACAGCGCGTGCCCAGTGGAACACACTGAACCAGGCAGAAACCCAAGGAAAGGCAAGCGCTAAGTGTTCTTTTCTCCACGCCCCCAAACTTGACCCTCAACACATCTACCTTCCCTCCACCAGCTCTTCTCATTCTCAGGTCAAGTCCAAAACTGAGGGATAGGAATGCCATTCAACGGAATAAAGAGAAAATAATTATATCAAGAGCATTAAAAAAAAAAGAAATCCTATAATACAGTACCATAGAAACATGCAAAAGGGAGCCCTTTCAGAAAAGCGACACTAAGATTATTCTGTCACTTGTCATTCCCAGTCAGGACCCATAGCTCCACCTGGGCCTGGTAAGAGAGACCCCTGCACTAGGCCCCACACCGTCAAGGTCCTGCCAGCCCCTTCAGCCCTGCCTCAACCCTCTAGCCCAGGGACACACACACGCCCAGAGCCCACATGCCCTCAAGACACCTGGAGATTCGGAGGGAGAAATAAGCTACAGACATGAAGGAGAGATAAGTCATAAAAATTAAATAAGGTAATGAAATTGAATAAGGTAAACAAAACAAATTAAACGGAAAAAGGGCCAGAACAGTCGGAAGCCCGAAATTCATGGGGAAAAAAAGGTTAAAAAATATATTTAAAGGTCCTTGAGGTAAAATCTGACACAATTTGACACAATTTTATTGGCTCTTCTGAGGGAACTAGACAAAATGACATTTTATTTGGAAGTAGCCATTATAATTGCTAAAGAAATTTTGGGGAAATCAAAGAAAGTCAATGAGATGCATTCAAAGCATTTTAAATGTTCCATAATTAACAGTGTTGTCCTGGGTGGAAGTAGACAGATCAATGGAACAAAAAGAAGTGAAAAACAAACCCTAATACATTTAAGACTCTGCAATTGATAGAAGAGGTGTTTCTGAATAATGGGGAATGGACGAATCGCTCAAGGGTGGGTCTAGGAGATTTATGGAGGAAAACTATACCTCTATCTTATCAAAATAAAGTCTAAACACCGAAACACGAAAAGAAATCCATTAAAGTAATAGTAGAAAACACGGGTAGAGAGTTACATCCTGTTGGGAGTAAAGGTGGCTTTTGTTTTTCTAACCATATGGGCTAAAACCTGACACCGTGAAGTGAGGGGCTGAAAGCTCTGACTACAGAAAGAACAAAAAAGGTTTTGTCTGAAAAGGAATCATAAACAAAATCCAAAGGCAAACAACAAACTGGGAGAAATACTGAAAATGTGGAAAAGACAAAGGTGGGAGTTGCTTACAAATAAAAAGTATCTCAAATTATAAAACAAACAACAAATAGACACATAGACAATGGGCAAAGGTCTCCAAAAATCAGGCAGTGCAGACAGACAAAAGCATATGCAAAGCTGCTTCAGCTCACCAGTTACCAAAATAACTCAAAGTGATCTGATGAAATGAATGAATGAAATGAAAAAAATGTTGCACTACCTTTGTAAAGAGAGCACAGAAATGCTGATTTTCATATTTGTTGCAATTATAAATTTACAGAAACTTTCTAATGGGCCATCTGGCAACAAAGATCCCAAACCTTAAA
Source organism: Ursus maritimus (assembly GCF_017311325.1). Lineage (NCBI taxonomy): Eukaryota > Metazoa > Chordata > Mammalia > Carnivora > Ursidae > Ursus > Ursus maritimus. The sequence goes on along the minus strand of NW_024425563.1, from coordinate 93,196,909 downwards.
ACTTTGCATATACATATATTACCCAGGTTCTACTTTAAGGAAATTTTTTGAATGAAACTAACAAGTCTGTGTGTAAAGATTCAGCAAAAAGGACATAAACGTCAAAGTAACTTGTATTAGGGAGAGTTGGTTGGTTAAACAAACTATCACACTCCCATGATGGAATGAATGTTTAATGCACTGGTTCTCAACGTATGGTCCCTAAAGGAGCAGCTCCAATATCATCTGGGAACTTGTTAAGAATGCAGACTCTCTCACCTTTCCAGACTTACTGAGTCACAAATTTCCCAAGATCATGGCCAGCAACCTGGTTTAAGAAACATTCCAGGTAGCAAACCATAAGAGACTCTCAACAATAGAGAACAAACTGAGGGTTGATGGAGGGAGGGGGTGGGGGATGGGCTAAATGGGTGATGGGGATTAAGGAGGGCGCTTGTTACGATGAGCACTGGGTGTTAATATGTAAGTGATGAATCACTAAATTCTACTCCTGAAACCAATATTACACCATATATTAACAAACTAGAATTTAAATCAAAATTTGAAAAAAAAAAAAAAAGAAAGAAACATTCCAGTTGATTCTGATGCACACTACAGTTTGAGAACCTCTCACTTACTATAACAATCAGGGTCCTAGGAGGACTAGACGGGACGCTCAAATTGGATGGTTTGAAGCATCTGAAAAAGGGACCACTTACAAAGGTGAGTACACCAGAAGGGCGCACGATTCTGAGATTGGTAACAGTGAGGCTGCATTATTATCCCAGGAAGGGCTGTAACTAGACCCCGAGAGAGGCAACTGCATGGGACTGCCTGACCAGAGCTGCAAACCCCCAGCAGTCCCTGCCTCGCTTTGCTTCCCCTCTCTGGTCTCTTCTGGTGCTCCTCACCGAGTGAACCCAGATTGAGTCCCATGCTCTTCCAACTGAGCCAGCCAGGTGCCCCAAGAAGTATCAAATTTTTAAAAAGCAGAATATGATCCCTTTCCCATGAAAAAGTGTATATCATACATAGTCTGTTTACATGCACACTTACACAGGAAAATCCTGCTTGCAGGACCTCTACCAAAGTATTAACACTAGTTATTTCTAGATGTTGAGATAATGGGTGAGTTCTTATTACTTGATTGTTTTTGCTTGTCTGTATTTGTTACTTGATTCTTTTTACTTATCTGTATTTTCTCAAAGTTATTCAATAAACATGTAAGTTGAAAAGTTAAGGCACTCACCAAATCACGAATAAAAGAATCTCAAAATTGGAGAGCTGGTATATGTCCCTCGTACCTTAATTGTTTAGTGTTCATAATACTCACGCGTATTTGGTCAACATGTACTGCCTTTTAACTTTAAACAATTTTGGAAACAATGTGGTTAAAGGGAGTAAATGCAGTGGGTAACAATATTAATTAGTACCACCTAATACACATTTCTTGAGGGGATACTATGAATAAAGCACTCTGCACAAAGTGCTTGCCGACTTAGTAAGGATGAGAGTTCATTACTTTCGCTCCATCGCTAAGAAAACGAAAGCTCTGGTATGTGAAAGCTACTAGCCTCAGACTTCACATCTCATCAGTGGGAGAGCAAAGACTCAGATCAGACTGAGCTCTGTATTTCCGCAGATGTGAATCAATTTGATTTTGAAAAGAACATATCAATTCTATCTCTATAAAAATAAACCTTGTGACAGAGTAATTCAGTGCATAATATCACACGGTAGTTTATTACCTGAAGAGTAGAGCGATGGTTTCACATCAATTAGTATTATTGATCTTATTATTATAATAATTTCTTTAGAATAATCTATTTAATAATATTTAAAATTTATCATTATAAATTATAAGTTAATAGGCCACTCGGAGAAAATTTGTATATCAAATATGAAAACATTTTAAATACTCTAGTCTTTAATAATACAGCCAGAAGAAGGAAGCTGCTGATAACATATTTTCTGAGTGTTTGATAAAAGCCACTGGAAGGAATTCGTTTCCAACTATGAAATCACTGGAGTTTATAGCTTTTTAATTCAAACCATTGTACCCGAAGCAATACCTCCCACAACTTTTAATCTATCCTATAAATGTTTGATTTATTATACTCTATCGTACTTATCGTACTTTATTGTATTTATAGGCTGAATGGTAGTACCTGGCTCTCTCATTTGAATGGAAACTGCTCTGAAGTAAAGGTGCATATGTTACTAGTGTTGGTTCCCACAATAACTAGAAAAATGCCCAGCTTTGTGAATGTGAATGCACCAGTCAGGACAGGTTAGATTACACTGTGGTAGCAAATAATCACCCTAGATCTCATTGGCTTAATCCAATGAAAATTTCTTTTCTGAATCACACTACATCCCAAATCTCGGTCAGTCGTAGAGGTCTGTTTATCAGGAGCAGACACCGATGGCAGCATCAGCTTAGCACATGCTGTCCGGATCACCTCTGTGTGGAAAGATAATGTGCTAAACAGCGTCGTAAATCTCCCTAGAGGTAAGACATATCACTTCCACCCTTATTCCATTGGCCACACTAAGGCACATGACCATGCCTAACTTCGGTGTGCAGGAAAGTACAATCCTACCACACTCCCAGAAGACAAAGAGCCAGAAATACTGGATGGCAGTCTTCAGGACTGCTGTAAAAGGTTGAAAGAATGAATCATAAGGTTATTAGTTAGTACTCTTAATGGATTGACTCACGGATGGCGGTCTCCTATGTCAGTTTCTCTTTCTTAATAATAATCGAAAGAAACATAGAAATAGATGGCTTTATATATCTCCTTAACATTATAGTTGTATTGCTGCTGAAATACCTATTACTTTTATTTCATTATGTGTGGCAAATTCGTATTTATGATACATTTTATTCATTAGTTTCACCTTTCCATAGGTACAAAGATAAAAGCAACAACCATTGATTAACAATGACCAATAAGAGGGGTGAGAGAAGAAAGAATGGCTTGAAGACATCCCGTAATGGATTCACTTAATTCCGTGAACATCTATGGAGGGACTGCTCCGACCCACTTTCCTGAGGGACTCTGGGAGCGTGAAGGTAACTAAGATGTACATTCTGGCCTCAGGCTAAAAGAAAGTGCACCGAAATGTTAGAGCCTTATAATGAATAATTTATTCTTTATATGGTAGTTTTTCATACATTAGACTTTTGTTATCATGTGTTTCTTTTATAATTTTGTTCAAAGGTAATTTAAAGAAGTCAGCTATCCTTTTCGCAAGAGTTCAGAATTGGTGTAATTTACGTTCCCTAATTAAATGTCCTTAGGTACTTAACTGCAGTTGTTAATTTTCTTCCTGTCTGGCTGTCATAGGATTCACTCTGGATTTACCACTTTAAACACTTAAACAAGAAAGGGACAAGTGAAATGTAGTTGCTTGCCGCTTCCAATGGCTTCATCCATAAATCAAAGACATCGAGCATATGACTTTCCTGTTCATTCATAAATTCAGTAACCGTTACACCTGTGAGATTGTGCTGGGCACACGAGGTTGGCAGGGCCCATCTGAGCACAGCAAGCCAGTAAGTGCAAGGGTTCCTACCAAATCCATTCCATAAAATAGGTGACCTTGTATTCCATCATTAATGCCTGCCATATTTTATTATCTTGGAGATATAATTATAGTAGAGAAAGACCAAAACAATATTTAATACTTAAATGTGGGAATACATACACGGTTAAGTCTATCAAATTCAGCATGTTTAAATTGATTTTCACATTTTCACAAAGTATTTAAAAATATATATTTATGATTCTTTTGCCAAAGTAAAATATAATTTCCATAAACACCGCATAGTAATTTTTAACAAGCTTAAATTTCTTTTTTTTAAACTTTTTTAAAAAAAGATTTTATTTATTTATTTGTCAGAGAGAGAGACAGAGCATGAGCAGGGGGAGCGGCAGGCAGAGGGAGAAGCAGGCTCTGCACTGAGCAGGGAACCCACTGTGGGTCTTGATCCCAGGACCCTGGGATCATGACGTGAGCCGAAGGCAGACACTTAACCGACTGAGCCACCCAAGCGTCTCCAAGCTCAAATTTCTTATCATACACATTGCTTTTCCCTGTTCACTAATTTCTTTCTATGCTTTTCTACGTGTGCTCTTCTTTTCATGTTTTATTCATCCAGAAAATATCTTTGACAAGCTCCAAACCGTTTTTGTCCCCAAAGTCTCCTTTGCTCTTCCCACTTCCGGTTGCCATGGGTCCTAACGCTCTCAGTGTGGGCTCTGTTAATTGTTTGTTTAAAACAATTTCACTTCCTTGAGGACATCTGGAAGCGTTGTTAAATTTGATGGCAGGGTATAGCATCTCCATAGAGACATTACACCCATACGCAGTTTCATGATTTCTAAGGACTTGCCTATATGTGATCTCTTTGGTAGAGCAAAGGACAGGGGTGTTATTTTGAAGGTTATGCTGCAAGGTAGCCAGTCAGCCACAGGCCGCTCTTCTAGAAGTGTATGGCTTTACTGCACGGTTTGAAAGTGAAACGCAGACTCACTAAGTACTATAACGTAAAGCCTGGAGCTGCAGTCTGTACCCTTTGCGGGTCGTGCAAAATACCAACTTGAGGACTAGGGAGAAACACTCAGGTGGATTCAGCACGGTTAGATGTTCTAGGCCTGAGGTTACCCGTCTTCTTCGTATGTATCACGTTAATAATTTTTAAAAGAAAACGAAAAGATAACCCCTAACATTTCCACAGAGAATGACTCTTATTTCACTATGTAAGAAACGTTGCTCCAAAAATGCATCTCGAACCTACCAATGAGAGAAGCTGTAAGAGCGGAGATCCCCATCAGGAATGGGGCCTGGCCTTTGATTGAGCCTCGAGTAAGACACACTAGGGCATGGCTTAAACACTCCTGCTTCCGGTACTCAAATACAGGGAGTTCTTAAAATTTTCTCATTGATGGCAAACCCGAGAACTGCTTCTAAAAATACTACTAGAATTGGGATGTAATTCAAGTTACACATCGGGATTAACAATATTTCTCCAAAGACAAACTGCTTTTCTTCAAAACTATTAAAAGACAATGAAAATATTGAAAGTAAACATTTCATTTATTTAATAAGAAAAAAACCAAAATACATAGCATGTACTTGGAAGTATCCTATGCTAATGAAATAGTAAATAAGGACCATTACATTTTTATCTCAATTCTGCGTGCTTTACACAGACTCTTTCTAATTCTCACTACAACTCCATAAGGTGGTTGTTGATGTCCCATCTGGACCCGAGGAAAATGAGTTCAGGGTAATGAGCTGTCAGATGCCCACACCGCCCCTAGCCAGGTCAGGCCACGCACCTTTGTGTTTTCTTCAAAGCCCTCCCACGCCCCACTGTCCCCTGGTCAGCTGCTCAACCCGGGCAGAGAAAACTGAGATGCTGTCGAGGACACTTGAACTGAATGTCGAGTCATCTGTGTTCCCAGCTGGGAAAGCACAATATTAAAAAGAAGTTCTTTTTTTCTCAAAGTCATGGACAAATTTAATGTAACTTCAGCCAAAATCCAAATGGGACTTTCTGGGGAGAAGAGCCTTTTGGTGGCAATGTTACCCCAAGTTCACTGGGAGGCATAAACAAGGGATGAATGCGTGTGCTTACCTCTGCCCTCTCCTTTCAAGCTGATGAGACAGCCGAAGACTTTAGAAGCAATGAAGTCACAAGAACAAAAAAATACAACAGACAGTGACAGTGAATGAGAGATAACCCACCCACCCGTTTTTGAACAATGGGTGGTAAAGGGAAACATGATTTAAAAAAAAAAAGCAGATACCAAAGAACTAGCCCAAAGAGAGGGCAGTCAGCAGGAAACAAGCCAATTCACATCACAGAACCCCAGAAGATTCCAGAACTAGAGAGTAAAAAAGAGGGGGCCAAAAATAGGAGATAGTATCAATAGGGAAAGTTGGCTTTCACGTCCTCTTCCCCCACCTCACAGCAATACACAGAAAGTTCATCCTCAGAAGTAATCTTTTAAAAGAAGTCCCAGATTACAAGGCACCAAGCATGGAAGAAGGGAGAGGTGTGTTACTGAACTGAGCCATGTTGACCCCTGCCTGATCGAGCTCCCGGAACTCCAGCAGTCAAGCTCAAACCCACAGGCAGGAGTCTGGAGGTTTCTTTTCCAGGAGAAAATGACCAGCCCAAGGAAAAACACCTATAGATATGAGGATTGGAAGGCTCTTTCAAGGAAGCGAGGTCAACCAACTGATAGACTAAGTCTCATTCTTAAATATGACCAGACAGCCAAGCGTGACCGCATATCTGCAGACAAGCTTCTAGTAGGAAATAAAGAGATTAAAATAAACAGGCATGTTAAAAGGATTTGAAAGAAAAAGACATCAAGGAACAGAAGAAAGCTAACAGCAAGGGGAAAAACGTAATGCTATATGAGAGAGTTCATCCATGAAACAAGAACAGGATCTGTAAAAAAGAGCAATAAAGAGTAATATAGAGCTCTTAAAATTAAAAATGAAATATTTACTTCACCACCATACAATTTTTTAAACCAGTTAGCACCTTAGTTTCAGGTTATGATGATACTGTTCATTTATGTCTCTTATTTTAGGATTTTTTTCTATCAGAGTTTCATTAAAATTTCTCCAAATACATGTTTTAAAATATATTTTGGCTAATCTATGAGATTAGTGGCATCGGTGCTTGATACTGTTTCGTGTATGTGCTGACTTTTCTTTTGTGGGTTCTGCATTGCGATGGATTTTAAGGAATAGTGTACTTCCTTGAACATTTTCTCAGAAATAATGCGTCGATAGAACATTTCCACGATACTGTCATGTCACAAAGCGTATTCTTTGGCGTGGCCATACACCTACTACTTCGTCTGCCTGAGGCTCTCTAACCTCACGATCCTGGTGAGTCTTGTTGCTTTGTCACCAGGTAATCAGTGAAGCAAATGAACTGTTGAGAGCACTATTGGTCTCTTTCATCTTTTTTTTTTTAATTTAAATGTTTATGAATTTTTCTCTTTTCCTATGAAATTAAAACATATTGTTAGGATATGTATGTGTGTATCTTTTTCAATATCCTACATGGGCTCAGGAGGACTTCTTTTTTATTATTATTCATTTATTTGAGAGAGAATGAGTAAGAGAGTGAGGGAGAGCATGAGAAGGGGGAAGGGCAGAAGGAGAGGGAAAAGCAGACTCCCCTGCAGAGCAGGGAGCCTGATGTGGGGCTCGATCCCAGGACTCTGGGATCACAACTGAACTGAAGGCAGACGCTTCACTGACTGGGCCACCCAGGTGCCCCTCAGGGGGACTTTTATACCAGAAACCTCAACTCTTTCTTTAGCACAGGTAACTTTTCTTCTGGTTACCTTAAATTTTTTTTCTTCTTTGTATCTTTAAATGTTGTTACTTCTCCACCTGTTCCAAGTTAGAGTGAGTGAGGAGAATAATGTATGTTAGATACTCTAAATTCGTCCTCTAAGTCATTTATTTTTTATAATGCCTATTTATTTACATTTTCACTCTATGTTCTGTGAACATTCCTCAAATTAGATTCTAAATCCCCAACTCAATTCCTAGCAGTGTCTAATTGGTATTTGTTGCTGGTATTTGTGGGGCTCTGTCAGCAACCAAATTTTCAATTTCCTTTTTCATAGCAGCCTACATTTTTTTGGCACAGGATAACCCTCAACTGTCCTTGAGATAGCTAATCGAGGTGTATTTAAATGACTCTTCAATTTTTTTTTAAGATTCCATTTTATGCATTTTCCCTGAACATGTCACACCTTACCCCCATCAGTTTGATCTGCTGCGTCTCTTCCAGTTGTCTTCAGTTAAGATTCTTCATGGTTTGCCCATATTTACCAAGTGAAAATATCAATCAATCATTTTTTACAAGAACAGGTTTTTACTAAGCACTTTCCTTGTGCTGGGCATAGTGCTTAAATAAAATAATGTTATCTCACGTAAACCCCCCAAAATAATTCCATTAGAGAAATGTTATCACCCTGAGTGTCACCTCCAGGTGACATAGGTGGCCCTGCGGAGTTATGAATTTTGTCCAAATTACTGAGGTCTTTGGCCCTTCGACCCCACTCGGTCCTCCAGCCTCTGTTTGGGGCCAATGGGATATCTGTGCAGTCGGAGCTGTGGGTGCCCAGAGGAAGCACCAGGAGAAACACCGGAATTGATTTTTCTTTCTCTTTTCTGTATTTGTTGTGTGAAGCACAGTCATGGAGACCTCCTTCCTTTTGCTCAAATAGGAACCAGCTGTGACCCATGCCCACTACACCTAGTGAGCCAGCTACCAAGTGGAGCCGGGGGGCAAGGCCACAGCTACCTGGGGGGGGGGCATGCAGAGACATACACCTAAGTCCTTCATCACCTACCCCAACCCTCCCAAACTCATGACTCAGGGTCAGGATTCTGAGGGGTCTCCTAGGACACCTATCTTCTCTGGACACCCTGCTTTACCTGTACCGGGTTGAGGATCACAAACCACTGGCTGGTTTCTCGGTCATTCTGATCTCTTTAAAATGTTCGTTCAGTGATGGTACCCTTCCATGTTAAAAAATCTGAAATCAATTGTTGTTATTATTATTGAGCAGTATTATGGGCAATGTAACTAAAAGCTTAGGTTCCAAAGTTAACCTTGGTTCAAATCCTGGCTTTATAAATTACTATGAACTTGAGCAAGCTATTTTACTTCTCTAAATATTTGCTTTTCTGTAAATTAGCAATAATAGCAGGTTATTGGGCAGGATAAAGCATTTAGCACAGTGCTTGGTTTGCAGTAAACACACTAAATGTTTCTTATCATTATTTTTGACTCTAAAACCTCTAGAGTCAGCAGTGCTACCAGGATATCTAAGACCACCACAATAATTTTGAATTGCTTGAGTTCTAGCTTCTGTGGAGGGAAAAGAGGTATAAATAATAGAAAAGTAAAAAAACTATCATTATTGACATAATATGATATGTAAATTCTAAACAATTCTATTGTATAAGTGTTTTTGCACATAAAAATAGCTGAAAATTTTCAAAGACTATACCTATCGATGTGTTTACTTTTTAAATTTTTTAGTTTTAAATAATTTAGGCTCACAGAAAAGTTGCAAAAATAGAAGAGTTCCAGTTTGCCTTCCACCAAGCTTCTCCTAAAGTTAACATCTTACATCACCATGATGCATCTGTCAAAACTAAGTATTTCTGTAGTAGTATAAACTAGAGACTTCATTTGCATGTTTTATTGTCCTTTTTCTGTTCTAAGATCCAATCTAAGACCCCCCCATTGTATTTGTCATGTCTCCTTGGTCTCCTCCAATCGGTGACAATTTCTCAGTCTTTCCTTATCTTTCATGATCATGACACTTTTAGAGTTCTGGTCACCTATTTTGTAGACTATCCCTCAGTGTGGGTTCATCTAATACTTTTGCATCAGATTGAAGTTGCGTGTTTTACGCAAGTGTACACAGAAACGATGTGCCCCTCTTAGTGCATCTTATAAGGAGGTGCATATCAATATGTGTCATTACTGGTGATACCAACTGTGATCACTTGGTGAAGGTTGTGCCTGCTATCAACTTATTATTTTTCCTCTGTAATCAATCAACACTTGGGGCAAGATGCTTTGATATTATGTAAATACCATGTTTCTCCTCAAACTCTGACCTTCTAAATTTAGCGTCCAGCCACAGATCTTACCTGAAACAATTACTACCAGAGGGTGTTCTCACGGTGATTTTCTATTTCCTTATTTCCTCTCTGATTACCAACTGGAATTCTTCACTAAGGACGAGTTGTCCCTACGTGTTCAAGACCCACTGAATCTCAGACTGGAGGCATCTTCAGGGTCTTCCGAGCCCTCAGATGCCAGAAGCGTTGGCATTACCTGAGAGCTTGTTAGAAACGCAGAATCTCAGGTTCTACCTGGGACCTGATGGATCAAAGCTGCATTTGAACAAGATTCCTGGAATGATTTATGTGCTTCAGAGCTCATTTGAGCTCCATGTTTATTGATTTGACAATTGAAGTCACACTTGGAGTTAGCGGCAGGGCCAGTCTACGATCTGTCTCCTGACTCCCAGGTCAATGCTCCTCTTCTTACTTGGTTGATTCACTCCCAAAAGAAACACCCGGCATGCAGGCTTCAAAGTCAGAGCTGAATTTAATTTAAATATTTAACACTGCTTATTTGAGATATATACATATACATATGTGTGTATATATATATATATTAATTTTTTTAATTCAAGTATAATTAACATACAGTGTTATATTAGTTTCAGGTGTACAATGTAGTGATCCAACAATTCTATACATTACTCAGTGCCCATCACAATACACGTACTCCTAATCCCCTTCACCTACTTCATCCATCTCCCACCCACCTCCCCTCTGGTAACAGCTAGTTTGTACTCTGTATTTAAGAGTCTGCTTTTTTTTGGCCTTTTTTTTCTTTGTTCATTTGTTTTGTTTCTTAAATTCCACATATGAATGAAACCATATGGTATTTGTCTTTCTCTGACTGCCATATGTCACTTAGCGTTATACCCTCTAGGTCCATCCATGTTGTCCTGAATGGCAAGATTTCATTCTTTTTTATGACGGAATAATATTCCATTGTATACATACACCACATCTTCTTTATCCATCACGTATTGAGCGATGCTTCAGCTGCGGCCATACCTTGGCTATAATATGTAATGTTGCAATAAACATAAGGCTGCATGTATCTTTCTGAACTACTGTTTTCATAGTCTATGGGTAAATACCCATTAGTGGAATTGGTGGATCATATGACGACAATTCTTTTTTTTTTTTTTGAGGACTCTCCATATTGTTTCCAGAGTGGCTGCACCAATTTGCATTCCCACCGACAATGCGCAAAGGTTCCTTTTTCTCCACATCTTCACTAACACTTGTTATTTCTTCTATTTTTTTTAATTTTTGCCATTCTGACAGGTATATCACGTGATATCTCATCGTGGTTTTAATTTGACTTTCCCTGATGATGAGTGATGTTGAACATCGTTTCTCGTGCGTTGGCCATCCATATGTCTTCTTTGGAAAAATGTCTATGCGGGTCTTTTGCCCATTTTTAATTGGATTATTAGTTTATATTATTTATTTGTTACCTCTCTGAACTGCAGTTTCCACATGTGCAAATTGAAGGAAATATTAACCAACTTGAAGGATAACAGTGAAGACGAGATAGTATGTGGAAAGCACGTGGTGGAGTAATGGACACAGAGATGTGCAGGTGCGTGTGGGCCCAGCTGCTGAGAGTGCACGCACCTTCAGCTCTGCTTTCTGCCCCTTCAGGGTCAGCCTCAGTGGCAGAGAGCTGCCTTACCTGAGGTCATGCCCTTCCAAAGGTGACTCATAGCCAAAGATAAGGATACAGAGGCCCAGCCAATTGGGGCCCCACAGAAAACAACCCTGACCATCATTTCAGCGCTGGAGGCACTCCCTGTTAAACATCCCAAACACCCAGCTGCATCTCAGAGTTCATTTCCAGGAGATCCGAAAACTGCCAAAAGATTAAAAAAAGAATGTTCTCAAGAATTGGGAATAACTGTTATGAGTATGATTGCTATGCCTTTGGAGGAAAAACTTTTGCATATTGTCCATATCACTAAATATGAATTGATCCTGTATGTACTAAGTACTGATTTTGCACCTGGTACACTGCCAGTGACAGAGACGAAGACTCTAGCAAAACAACGTGTGCTGTCAAGAAAGGAAGACTGAAAACTAACCAAGATCGTGCAATTAACCAAAACACGGCTTTGGAAAGAGTCCTGTGACCAGTGGGTGGTGGCTTCCCAGCCCAAACTCTCTTAATAATCACATTCCGAGATAGCTCCATCAAGGGCCACATCAAGGGCCACCACTGGGGAACCCTGGGTCAGCAGCTGGAGGGTCACACTTGCTTTCTAACAAAACAAAACGAAACAAAACAAAACAAAAGGCACATCTGATTTTAAACTAATATAACTCATTGTTTCCTGAACGACTCTTTGCTTACCCACCTTGACACAAGTCCCCAGACACGTCAGCAAGTTCTAGACACCGAAGTCATGAAGAATGTAGAACTGAATTTTATAACTCTGCTTTTTAAAAACGCTTCTGAATGTTTCTCTACACCTTTATTTCAGCTATTCTGCAATAACAAAAGAAAACCTCCATCCTGCTTCTATTGCAAAGGAATGTGCCCTGGAAGCGAAATGAAATCGCATTTCTTCAAGCAAAGGGCAAAATGGGCTCTATCACTATCTCAACAGGCGGAAACAGTGTACAACCCAGTTCTTTACTCTGACGAAAGATCTCTTAGCCTGAAGTGTTGTTAAAACACACACATGCACACAACACATTCTTGCATGATTAAATCCCTACTGCCATTAGAAAAATCAGAACGGGCACGTGAAAATGCTTGCCTGGGTACTGTCTATTATTCTTCAGCTCTGGCTTTGAAAGCTTAGTAAAGATTTCCTTGGAAGATAGACAACTTTAATGGTCTTTCACAGAAAATTTTAAAAGTACAAAATGTCCATTGCCTACTGCTGGCCAGAGGCAAGTTGCTCAAGGGATACAAGATTGTATAGTGCATAAAGCAGCCTTAAAATAGTCTTTAGAAACAATAAGGCCCCCCGAGGTGCCAAATAACCCAATTCTTATGTCCCCATTTACGATCTCTATGATCTACCCGTGTTCTTTGTCTTCATTTTCCATGTCCACGTGCTCTGAATTATGAACCGTACCGTACCAGGCAGTGGAAACAGTGGAAAGCCCTGCCTGTGCGTGGACACGGGGCTTGACCGGTGCCCTGCGAATGATGGCAGCTGATACACCTCACTTGTCTTGTTTGTCTGTAGCGGAGTGGGCGTAGCCAAAGGAGCCTGGGCCATTACACATCCTCTATTTCTCTGCTTCAGAAGCTTCTCTCTTTAAAAGCATGACAAGTTCATGGACTAAATGCTGGCCTAGAATCACCAGGTGAAGACACTCACAGGGGTTCAGAACAGTTGCAGTGATGCTCGGGCTCTAGGCTCCCTAAATTCGGTCCATATGTAAATGTTCCGCTCCCCATTTCTTTACCCATTAAGGCTTATTCATTTCATTATTTATTATTAATTTAAAATGTTATACTTTGCCTTATAGCTCAAAATAGTTTAGTGATGACATAAATACATATAGTCCAGTGATTCTTAACCAAGGAGCGATTCCGCTTTCCAGGCGACATCTGGAAATGTCTGGAGAGATATTTGCTTGTTACAACTGGGGGTAAGTGGTGCAGCTACCAGAGACGCAGAGGCCAGGGATGCTGTTAAACATTCTACAAAGCATAGGGCAGATCCCCACAAGCAAGGGCTATGTGGCCCAGGATGTCAATAGTGCAGAGGCAAATAAACCCTAAACCCAATACTAGAAAATTGAATGGAAAAGGCAATCAGGACAAAGCAGAAATTGGAAGCAGGATGGTATAATTCAGTCAGAGGCAAAGATTTTACTATAAGTGGACCACGGATTTGCCTCTGAGCTTCCCAACACCCAAACCAAAGACAGAAATACCATCTGGTAGAGGAAACAGTGCCCACAAGATAAAAACTAACCACCAACCACCCTGGGGAAGTTTCTGCTGGCCCACAAATCTGGTAAGAATTCTTCCTAAGGCCAGCATAAAGGAGACATAGGGTGATGGAGAGGACCACATCTTCCACCATAAAAGCCCCAAAGGATAAATCCAAGTGTGGTTTCAGGGCAGCGAGTTCTCATAGCAACCCATACTGCAAGGTTGGGACAGAAACCAACACAAGAACAAGTCTACAAAAGACCAAAACTGGTAGACCCAGTCCACTTCGGCTCTGTCTGTTTTACATGAAAACATGTAGAGTATAAAGAGTATTGGACAGACCATAGATCTTTCAGAAAATGTTTCATGGACTCTGTTTCTCACAATCACACCCCAGGAGCACGTGAGCGACAGAGAGTTTGAAGTTATCTCCTGCTAAATTGCAACAGATAGGCTTTTCAATAAGGGAATTCTACAGAGGTACACTGAAAGAATGCTCCACGGCCAAAGCAAGAGGCCAGACTTCCCAAGCAAGAAAACAGGCATCCATTGCATCTAGAAACTGTTCATTAAGATATATGAAAACAGGAGGGCAAAACAACTCTGATTTTACCAGTGACATATCTCTCACCTGTATTAAGGGACAATATGGAATAGACTGAGCTCACACAGCTTAACCCGTAATCCAATCAATCCATACCTCAAGATTCAAAGACCAAGGAACAGTTACTTAAAAAGTATAAAATAAATCCTATTGAGAGAACTAGTAATTTATTTTGGAAAAAAAATGTAAAATATCTACTTGATACCATGCACCGAAAGTATAGCTTATATGCTTAAAGATTCAAATGTTAAAAAATATAGCCAAGAAATCGTTAAAAGGATATATGTTATTTGGTCTGAATTGACATCAGCTATCCATCTATTCGTAGAAAGGAGAAAGCATTTTGGGAGCCTGGGTGGCTCAGCTGGTTAAGCAACTGTCTTCAGCTCAGATCATAATGCTGGAGTCTCAGGATCCAGTCCCGTGTCAGGCTCCCTGCTCAGTGAGGAGTCTGCTTCTCCCTCTGACCGTCCCTCCCTCAAGCTCTCTTTCATTATCTCTCTCAAATAAATAAAATCTTAAATAAAAAAGAAAGAAAGGAGAAAGCATTTTAAGGTTACCCCTCTTGGGGCGCCTGGGTGGCTCAGTCAGTTAGGCATCTGCCTTTGGCTCAGGTCATGATCTCAGGGTCCTGGGATCGAGCCCCACGTCGGGCTCCCTGCTCAGCGGGGAGTCTGCTTCTCCCTCTCCCTCTGCCCCAAGTTCGTGCTCTCTCTCTTGCTTGCTTTCTCTCTCAAATAAATAAATAAAATCTTTAAAAAAAAATAAGGTTACCCTTCTTGCAAAGCAAGAAAGCAGTGAGTAAAATATCGATAATTTTACTAATCAAATTTAATGCCATGGGTTTTTGAATATCAAAAATGTCATTAAACCATAAAACCTGGGGTCCAGATTTCAGTGTCCAATTCCATTCTCCAATAAAGAAACTAGAGCTCCTTGGAGAAATGGCTGATTCTAGCATATAAATATACAAGATGGGCCTAGGTGCCTTTTGTGGTGCTGGGAACTAAGGAAATGCTCAAACCAAACCAAACCCAAAATCCCACATGATGAAGGGGTATGTCAAAAGAACACAGGAGTCAACTGCAATAGCTCCCAACGCCCCAAACTGGAACAATTCGAGCAACAAGATAAATAATGTATCATTGGACTACAACTTGAAATATAAAATAAATAAATATTCATGAGTCCATACCGACATAAATAAATGACTGAATGAACTAATAAGTGGAGGAGAAGAGACAAATCTCCTGTGGAGAAAATTTCCAAATAATTTATGTAGTAGGTACTCTGCCCCCAAGGAGAGGGAGCACAGTCCTGACCCCCTCAGTGTGAGCTGCACATTCCAATTTCCTTCCAAAGAGCACTGTGAGGAAAGCAGAAAGAAGAGGACTTTACAGCGGAGAAACCTGACAAACACACCTCAGACAGGTGATCAAGGTCAGCGTCCACAGTGACAAGTCACACGGACAGCATGGACCCTTGATCCAATGTGATGAAAATGGCGTTCTACCTCTATGGTCGTCTTCCTCAGAACACACCACCTCAGGCTAATCCTGAGAAGAAATCCCAATAGAGGCATGTGTTACAAACACCGGACCAGATCCCTCAAGATGGTCGAGGTCGTCAAAAACAAGGAAAGTCTAAGAAGTTATTACAGCCAAGAAGATTATTAATAATAGGGGAAACTGGGTGTTAGGTATATGGAAATTTTCTGTCATACCTTCTCAATTTTTGTGTAAATCGGAAACTGCTGTAAACTTAAGTATTTTTTTAAATGCCATAATCCTTCAAATGTTGAACATAGAATTACTCAAGAACCCAGAAATCCACTCCTGGATTTATACCCCAAAGAAGTGAAAAAAACAAAGACGTGTTAATGGCAGCATTTTCACACTCGTCAAAAGGCGGTAGAAAGAGCCCAAAGTCCATCAGCTGACGAATGGCTGAGCAAATTTGCATACATACATATAACTGCACATCGTTCAGCCAGAAGAAGAAATGAAGTACTGACATGGGCCATAACTGGAATGAGCCTCAACTCGAATGAGCCTCAAAAACCTTATGCTAAGTGAAAGATGCCAGACACAAAAGGTCATGTATTTAAACAGATCACACAGATTTATTTAGAAGGAAGGTTATCTTATTAATAAAACAGTGAAAATTGGCAAGAACCTCAATACTCAGCAACAGGACTCGTGTTAAACAAACTGGAGTGTGTCTATATCTAAAACCAACAACACAGGGTCAAAGTCACCTCTCATTATTTGATGATGTCATCACAATAAATAATGGGGAAAAGTGACTTGCAAAAGGTTAAAATATACGTGTGTTAGGAGTGTATATTCATATGGTGATAGGAAAAATACTTAAAACTTCTATAATGAATATGGATCTCTATATACAGAGAAAAATATTATTTAGAAATAGCAAAAGGCTTAAACAATGTTATAGTATCCTGGCAGATCTTTTTTCGCTTCGTGATGAAAAATTTACGTAAGGCCTCCTGCTTCTGCACCTGAATTCTGGTCAGGGAGCTGGCTTGAAATTAAGAACTAAAGGGGAAAACAATTTGGGAATCACAGAGAGCCAACCAAGGGCTTGATAAGCGAAGGAACAGAGGACTTCCTTTTACAAAACAGTGGAGGCCATACTGTGGGTATGTGGCCTGCTGTGTTCCCGAGGGTAAATAAACCAACCCTCAGAGTGACACTTCTGTTGGCAGAAAGTCTACGAACCTCTATCTACTTTGTAGATTAACGGGGTACATAAGGCAAAGTTACTAACACCTAATCAGAAAGGGGTGGGAGGCCTATAAAATTTAAATAAATAACCTGCCCTTTGGGGCGCCTGGGTGGCACAGCGGTTAAGCGTCTGCCTTCGGCTCAGGGCGTGATTCCGGCGTTATGGGATCGAGCCCCACATCAGGCTCCTCCACTGGGAGCCTGCTTCTTCCTCTCCCACTCCCCCTGCTTGTGTTCCCTCTCTCACTGGCTGTCTCTATCTCTGTCAAATAAATAAATAAAATCTTTAAAAAAAATAAATAACCTGCCCTTCAAATAAAAAGCCGGTAAAAATTCTTCAATTCAGTAGCATCTTCTTTGAGCCCTAAAGGGGCAAGAAAAAAACGTTAAACTGGCAACCAGATCTGGGCTGGCCCTGGGAGATCCCCTGCCATTAGCTAAACACTGCCTCTCCCCAACGTGGGCGTGCTTTGTGTTTTATTTCTTTAAGTGATAGCACATTTTTAGTAAGATTTAAATTAGCTCCACAACAGTGATCGCCTTTTCAATTTTTTTTTTTTTTGAAGATTTTATTTATTTATTTGAGAGAGACAGCCAGCGAGAGAGGGAACACAAGCAGGGGGAGTGGGAGAGGAAGAAGCAGGCTCCCAGCGGAGGAGCCTGATGCGGGGCTCGATCCCAGAACGCCGGGATCACACCCTGAGCCGAAGGCAGACGCTTAATGACTGAGCCACCCAGGCGCCCCCGCCTTTTCAAATTCTGATTTGCACGTCTGGTTACTAACCTGGTCAATGTTTTCTGGGTGCAGGTAGCTGGGTGAGGATAAATGTGTGGTAAGCTCATTAATAGTTGTTTTCAAACTAGGAACTGGACGATAAACCGCCAGGGGAGCGCATAAATCATTTATTCAGAGATAAAGGTGAAATCCCTGACTCAGGCTTCAGAGCTCCTCGGAGAGCAGCAGGTCTCCCACTGAGTCACACGCCTGCTCGGGCTTTCTCCTCCACCCCGTGTCGCATGCAAGTAGCTTCAGGACACCTACGGATAGACGCAGATGACGGTGGGTGACTACTTGTCAGTAATAGTGACCGATGACTGAGACTTAGGAAGGGCACGCTGGGCTGTCCCAATGTTAATTGTATTACACATATGGCCTCATTGATGCCAATAACACTCGTAGGAAATGAGGGCAACAATTATTCCAATTTCGCAGATGAAGAGACCCAACCTTTACACTTGCCCAAGGCCCACGGCATAAAATGGCTGCAGAGCCCATCCTGACCTCCAGGTCAGGGCACCCCACTTGATGCTCCGCTCCCCTGCATGAGGTCACTGCACGGAGAGGTCCATGAGCCCTGAACAAAGCTGGAGGAAACGTGGGCAGAGCAAGGGAGCTGCTAAAGGGTGGGAGGTCCAAAATCAGGACACTCCTCTTTGGACGAGTGAAAAAGTGTAGCCTGCAGGGGGGGGGAATGGGAGGGGTAGTGATGTCCCAGGTGCTAATGCAGCATCCCTGCCCCAGGGAGGGTGGGGCAGGGTCAGCAGCAGGGAGAGCACGGAAGTGCAGTAACCAGCCCATTCCTTACACGGCCATTGCAGCAGGAGGGAGAAGGTCCCCAGCGAGCGCAGGAGAGACTCTGGGCCGTCCCACTGCCACATTCCCTCCCTGCACAGCAGGCAGTGGAGCTGGGGTCGGCAGGGTGGTTGCCGACAGAGGGGCAGGCAGGCTGCCAGCTCCATGAAGACCGACCTTGGGTCAGCAGAAATGGCAGCTGGTCCTAGCAAAGATTCCTCACTTTTCCTCTTTGGGATCAGCACTGGGAACAGGTGGTGGGCTTGGAGAATCCACACGAGGGGGTATCTTGGTGTTTGTGGACAATGCTCACATCCAGCTTGATGATGACAAAGGCAGCCAGGGGGTCTGTCTCAGAGCTACCCTCTCGATATGGTGCCTCATCTCCAGCCTGTCAGAAGGCCCCTCCTTGGGATAGCATATCAGGCCAGAACTGAGAGGTAGGAAACATACCAGAGAGTTCTCTGGGGATGTCAAAGTCAATGTTGGCGACCACACTGAGATACAGTAGAGGGTTTGGGTCTTCCAGATCAGGGTGGGGTTGAGGGTTTACAAGAAGGAAAGACAGATCCAGGGAAACCATGACAATGAATGATAGCCCTACATCTGGGAGCACACTGTGGAGGTGTGGTCTCATGGGCTGTCAGTCGCCACCATATCCAAGAAAGCAGGTTGGGTCCAGGTGGGCAGTGGGGCAGGTATGACAACAGCTTGGCTAAACACTGCATGGCATCCTGAAATCCAGTCTCAACCTGGAGACCTGTGCCCTTCGATCTAAGCGTGAGGGATGTGGTACTTTGTCTCTTAGGCTGGGAATGATGTGTAACGAGGACCTTGAGCAAGTCCTCCATAGTCCTTGGTGGACATGCCAGGCTTTTGTGGACGGAAGCAAAACCTCCCCCTCCCCCCAGGGCATGCATGGCCATCGTGCCAGAAGCGTGCCCAGGCTGAGGCATTATAAGGGAGAAAGTCTACGTCCACGTGGATGGATAGAATAAACGGGGGTAGGC
The DNA here is from genome assembly GCF_017311325.1 of Ursus maritimus. Classification (NCBI taxonomy): domain Eukaryota; kingdom Metazoa; phylum Chordata; class Mammalia; order Carnivora; family Ursidae; genus Ursus; species Ursus maritimus. Next base: position 93,177,411 of record NW_024425563.1, on the reverse strand, counting down.
TGTGTAAAATAGGAACTTCAGGTGCCCTGATCCATTAATTTAATAAGACCCCTCCAAGCCTTTTAAAAATTGGGGCGGTGAGAGAGACAGACAACTCATTCTGTTCCAGATGTGACTGTGAGGTAGAAGCTGGACCCAGCCAACCAAAGGACTCTGGTCAAGCCCTGTTTTGTTTTTGTTTTTGTTTTCCTCCCCTTAAGGTATGCACTTTTAGTGAACTGCCTCACCATCTCAGCCAAAGCCCAGGGAAACCCAAAGTCTTCATACACTGAAAGTTTGGTGGCAAAAAAGGGGGTCATTATGACTGACCACTCAAAACCTCCTAGCCACAGCAATCGGACAAAACGAAATAAAAGCCATCCAAATCAGCAAGGAAGAAGTCAAACTTTCACTATTTGCAGATGACATGGCATTCTACATAGAAAACCCAAAAGACTCCACCAAAAATGTACTAGAACTGATACATGAATTCAGTAAAGTCGTAGGACAGAAAATGAATATACAGAAATCTGTTGCGTTTTTTTACACCAATAATGAAGCAGCAGAAAGAGCAATCAAGGAATCTATCCCATTTACAACTGCACCAAAAACAAGAAGGTACCTAGGAATAAACCTAACCAAAGACATCTGTACTCTGAAAACTAGAGAACCCTGATGAAAGAAATTGAAGAGGACACAAAGAACTAATTTGAAGGGGTACATGCACCCCGATGTTTATAGCAGCATTATCTACAATAGCCAAATTATGGACACAGCCAAATGTCCCATAAGTGATGAATGGATAAAGATGTGATATAAATAATGGAATATTACTCAGCCATTCAAAAGGATGAAACTTGCCATTTGCAATGATGTGGATGGAGTTAGAAAGCATTATGCCAAGTGAAATAAATCAGTCAGAGAAAGACAAATACCTTATGTTCTCACTTATGTGGGGAATTTAGAAATAAATGAGCAAAGGGAAAAAGAGAGAGAGAGAGGCAAACCAAGAAACAGACTCTTAAGTATAGCAAACAAACTGATGGTTACCAGAGGAGAGGTGGGGGGGGTTAAAAGGTGATGGGGATTAAGGAGGGCACTTGTGATGAGGGCACATGACGTATGGAATTGCTGAAGCACTAAATTGGGCACCTGAGGCTAATATTACACTGTATGTTAACTAATTGGAATTTAAATAAAAACTTAAAAAAATGATGTTAGCTGAAAGACACGTAACAAAAAAATTTTAAAAATAGGTATTCAATTGAAAAAAAAAAAGAAAGAAAGAAAGAACGCAAACAGGTGTTCAGGCAAAAGATGAAAAAAATGGAACTACGTAATTTATATAAAAGCAATGCTATCACCCTCCCCTGAGTAGACTGGGCGAGGTCTCGGCCATTCTCCTTAGGGAGATGTGGGGAGGTATTTGGGAAGGCATGGAACTTCCTGGAATAATGCATCTCATGGCATTTGGAAGGACTCAAAAAAAAAAAAAAGGGTACGATCAAAACAGTCACATTGCAGAACTTTAGGGACTAGAATCCCAATTGGCTTACTGTCACCTTCACCATTCTAGTTCTTAAATCCTGAGTCAAGCAGCAAAAAAATAAGTCAATTCAGCCATGCCAATGTCATCTCATTTTCTGCACAAGCGAGGTTTGGTCAAGAAAGAAGGTAACACGCTGTCTGCCTGGAAGCATCTGTGGGGGGCGGGGGTAGTGGGGAGGGGTTCTCCTGCTTGCCGATCCACATCTGCTGGGAGGTGGGCAGTGAGGCCAGGATGGGACCATTGATCCACACAGATGCCTGCGCTCAGAAGCGGGATGATCTCACCCTCATCATGCTGGGTGTCGGTGGTACAGCTGGTCCCACCAGATAGCACCGCACGGGTATACATGTCACGTGCTGTGGACGGTCAACGTCACACTTCACACTGGAGTTGCAGTTAGTTTCATGAATGTCTCAGGATCCCATGCCCAGGAAGGAAGGCTGGAAGAACCCCAGGGCAGCAGAACCACTTGTTGTTGCCCGCGGTGAGTGATGGGGGAGCAGAAGGCTAGCTGAAGACAAAGCATAAGCCTACACCCTGCAACGTCCCCCACCCCCGCACTCCTGGGTGGGATATGTGATGTTCCTCCAGGAAGTTCCCAACTATCTTAATGCTAATGCCTTGCTAGAGGCAAAAACAACCTTGACCAGGGCAAGGCCTCCTGGTATCCTGTGAGTCTTTAACATATGAAAGTACTTTCTCAACCTCCCTTTTTCCTAACCTCCCCCAACCCCATAGTATATAATCAGCCACCCCTCACAATCCAGGGCCTCAGCTCTTTCTGCCCAAGGGTCCTGAACCTGTGCTTTAATAAACCACCATTTTGCACCAAAGATACCTCAAGAATTTTCTTGGTTGTCGGCTCCGGACCTCACCTCACCGATACCCCAAAACTACATCAGTGAGGACTTGACCTTCCCAGGCTCACAGCTCTTCTCCAAGGGCAGAGCGGGAGATCGCTAACCATCGCCTGCTCCAAGTCCAGGGCAAAACTGCAGGGCTTCTCGAAGTTTCACACAATTTCAGGCCTGGCCTGGTGGTAAAGCTCCGTGAGGATCTCCTAAGGCAATCTCTCAGGTCCCGGCCAGCCAGGTCCAGACACAGGATGGCATACCCATGTAGACGGGCACAGTGTGAGTGAGCTCATTGCTGGAGCCCATCACACGCCGGTGGTATGGCCGGAAGTGTAAAGGACAACATGGCTGCTAGGGTATTGGAGATGGTGAATATTATCTGGGTCGTAGTCTCCTAGCCTTAGGGTTTTGGGGGATGGGTCTCGGTCTGCACATGGGGTGCTTGCTCCTCAGGGGCCACATGCAACTTGCTATAGAATGTGGGGCTAGATCTTTTCTGTCATCCCAGCTGATGACAATGGCATGTTTGGTGGGATACTTCAGGTTTGGGGGTCCCCTCTTACTATGCACCCAGTAATCCACCTACAAGTCCTTCTAGCCCATGTGCATGGTCATGCTGAGGGTGTCCCACAAGGGAAGGAAAAATGGCCTCAGGGCCATGATCCTCCCTAACAGATGGAGGTAGGGTCCAGACAAGCCAGGACCCCTCATTTCTGAGCTTGAGGCAGACGAAACTAACAAGTGGATGCTAAAATTTTGTTCCTAAAAGAACCTATATTTAAGCATGGCAGATCAGCCAAAAATTGTGTTGTCAAATTCCAAGTGTAAAACAAAAATGTAGAAGGCCTATCTGGTGGGGAGAGAAGCCGGGCCCATAGGGGAGGATTATGGGAGGTGGGCAGCGAGCATGGCGTCACTCCTGAGCTGACAGTAAGAGGACACACAGGCTCTGTTTGTGAACAGGAGAAAGGCAGGGTGGTCTCCTCAAAATAACAGCCAATCATCCTGGCCCAAGGAGGGGCTAACTTCCTCAGGCTCCTTTCCGGTACTCTCATTCCCGTAGTAGATTCTGTGTGTGAATACATTTCTAAGAAGTCTCTGTGTGGGAGAGAAAGCGGCCCTAGAGGAACCCTGGAGTGTGCATAAGAATTGCCCGGGAACTTGTTTTGAAATGCTGATTTTAGGCACAGCAGGGGACAGATTCCAGGGCCTCCTTCCAGAAGCTTGGAATCTTCATTTTTTAATTAGCCTCCCTCAGGGGCTTCTTCTGTAGGATATCCAGGTCACATGTTAAGAAACAAAAGCAGACATCCCACTCCTCAATCAGACCCCAGTGCTAGTCAACCCTAGTGTTCAGGTTCTCAGAGAATTTTCAGCATCATAGAATATGTGCCACACAGGGCAATAGATAAATACGGACAGACAGACAGACAGACCCCAGTCCACACATATTGTGAGCATTGTCTCAGGAGGAAGAAAACATTGTAGTCAATTGTATCCAAAAGGCCAGAGACTAAATTAGGACCAGAGGCAAAAATCCTGTGGTATGATTTAGATTCTGGCAGTGGTCCCTCTGGGGCTGACATAATTCAAGTGGTTAGTTCTCCTTACTGTTACCAAAGATTTTTATTTCCTCAGTTCCTTACAAACTGCAAAGTAAGTTTTCTAAAATCTAAAGATCTCACACACCTATGATATTAAAACCCAAGAGAACTGTCAGTGTTTCTCGGCTGCATTCCAAGAAAAACACACTCCAAGGAAACCACCAGCCCCAAAGGGCACAGCCCATCACCTCGTGTAGCTCAACTCCCAACTGTAAATGAAGCTGTTTGATGGTCAGTGGGCCAAGGTGCCCTGCCTTTGGGCAATTCCTGCACAGGTGACTTCAGCTGGATTCCAGAACCATGTGGGTGGTGCTCCCTAGTGAGCCAACGGAATCAGGAGTTTCCTCAGGACTCCACTCACTGGATTCAGGCAAAAAGCATCACAGCCAAGGGGTGCATGGCTAGAGTAGGGGGTGGAGGTGGAAAACGTCACCCCCCAGTGCTGGCAGACAGACATGCCAGCTCTCTCATTACCCAAGAGGGCAATGGCCAAAAAGACTGCACTATGTTGGACTCTCCTGATCTGTGGGAGAAAACTGAACGAGATATATTGAACCGTCGTTATAATCTAAGACTAGACTGATCATGACACTTTTAAGAAACTACCTTCCAAAAAGGATGAAGAAGGCCAGAAGTGATGGATGTGAGAAGTCTTCGCAGTGGATGCGTGCTGCGAGGAAATGTGCTCCTGGTGAACAGAGACTGGCATTCCCTCACGAGGAATCCATGACTAGAGCCCAGTAGGATTCTTCTGGAGAACTGATATAAAAAGACACGGGCGGGGGCGCCTGGGTGGCACAGCGGTTAAGCGTCTGCCTTCGGCTCAGGGCGTGATCCCGGCGTTACGGGATCGAGCCCCACATCAGGCTCCTCTGCTGTGAGCCTGCTTCTTCCTCTCCCACTCCCCCTGCTTGTGTTCCCTCTCTTGCTGGCTGTCTCTATCTCTGTCAAATAAATAAATAAAATCTTTAAAAAAAAAAAAAAAGACACGGGCGCTTTCAGAGGGGCAGCAGTCACTGGTGTGGAAGAAAAAGCCCTTGGACACTGTGCTCTCCTCAGTGGTCCTGGGGCCCTCTTAATTTCAACTCTGCCTCATCCCTTCTCCAGGTAGCCAGATAAAGGGAAGCCATCATAAAAATTACAACATTCGACAGAGATCAAAAAAAAATTAATGAGTTATACAGATTAAATAAAATTTAAAAAAAGAATTTCAAAATCCTAAATTTCAAGGATTAGAGATGAATAGGAAGAAAAAAATAAGAAACAAAATCATCAAAAATATCAAAGAAGTACAAATTTAGCAACAAAGAGAGATAAAGCAGCTTAAAATGCAATGATATTAACATAGCCGTGACGAACTTTCCTTAGACACTTGTTACCTAGGGACTGGGCTAAGAACGTCAGATGCATTTTGTCACGTAGTAGGCAAAGTGACTCATCACTAACTCCATTTTACAGATCAGAAAACAGGCATAGACGGCGGTTAAACAACTTGCCTAAATTAGCCACATAGAGAGGAGCTGGTGGAAAGAGCAAGCAAAATCCCACCCTCTGACCTCAAGGCCTGTCCCCTGGATCACGGCACTGTACTTCTTTTTCCAAAGATGAAACTGATGGGGTCCAGGACAGGCCATCCCAGTATCCCACTTTGGCATACTGATTATTTTGAATTAACATTACTTGAGAAACAGCTGGTACAAGAAGGATGCTGACTGTCCTCCGTCCCCCTGAATGCAGATAATACAATTTCCCATGGAAGGGCACACTCCCTGCACCAGGAGTTAGAGAGATGTTCTTACTGCCAGAAAGAGGGAATTCAGGGCCAAGAAGGCTGTGTGGACAGACTCTGCTTGCTTTTTTCACTAATTAGTAGCCAAGTCTAAGTTTCTTTGTCTGGACGGTTCTTCAGAAATGTATTGTTTCTCTGTCTATAGGTATAAATGCGGCCTTTGTTCACTTCTTTGCGTCTCATATTCTTATGGGGCTCTCTTATGTATGTAATTAAATTCCTTTTACTCCTATTCATCTGTCCTCTGTTAATTTAATTATTAGACTAGCCAACAGAACCCAAAGGGATGGAAGAAAATTTTCTACTTCCCAACAAAACCCTCAAAACTAATAATGACATAAAGCCATTAAGATAAAACTCAACTGAAGTTGAATTAGGAAAATAAAAGGCTAGAAAGCTGGGAAGAACAACAGCAAGTGGTGTGTTAAACTTCTAAATCAAGGGAAATTTAAAAAAACAAAAAGGAGAAGAATTACCAAAAAAAGGAGTTTTTTATTTTTTTTTATTTTCATAAAATGCAGGAAACAAAAAAAAGCAAATTAAAATGGCATAAATGATGTGAAAAATACCTTATTAAAGCAATGTCAAAAAAAAAAATGCCAAGTGTTCTGAAAGAGAGGATGGGGCACTAATAAAATAGAAAACAGGAGTTCCCACAGCATGCTCTCCCCCAGTGGCACGAGGACTAACACTGGCATCCTCGTCACACATAATGCTACAAAAAGGGGCTTTGAGCACTTGTAAGCCAAACTGGCAGAGAAATTCTAGCAAACCTCCAATTTTACCTTGATTACGGGGTTGACAACAGTCCAGGCTGTTTGACATGGTGTTTCCCATAAAACACTTCTTCTAAAAGACATATTCTTAAAAAAAAAAAAAAAAAAAAAAAAAAGTGCCTCACACCAGATACCTCTGGAATGCCGCTGGAGTCCCCCCTGGGGTTGTGTCACTGGACCCCTCCAAGAGGCACAGTTCACATCAGAGCTGCGCAGTGCACAGCCCGACAACCTGCCCAGCTAGAGCTTTGTGCTGCAAACTAGCCTGCCAAAAGCCCTGAGAAGTCCTGCAACAAAGAAACCTGTTTCTCCTTTTTTGAGCCACTTTATTTGACCTTGAAAATCCCACCCCTTTTTCCACGAATAAGCTCTATTCTCATCCTAAAGCAGGTTTATGGGAAGCACTCCAGAAAATGTGGTCCTAACGATGGGTCACCTGGTCTCAGAGGGAGGGTCGCATACCCACACCAATTTAAAAGCAAATGCTAGAGACACAGGTTAGGAAAATGAAGCTTCTGTGGGGAGTGGTAAATATATTATGCAGACAAGTACATGTGCAGACAGAAAAGTCAGGCCTTTTAGAACAGCAATTCTAGGAATGAGAAACGTGGGGGAAAGGGCATGATAAATGAACTCCACCAACAAGACCCTAAACGCCTGCCTCCCAGAAGAAAAATCACTGGTGCTTCATGATTAATTTACTGGCAGTACTAGAGTACTTTGCTTTAGGAACCAAACCAAAACAAAACAAAACTCATGTTTTCAGTAAAGAGATATTTCATCATCGACAGAGATTAAGCCATTGGCTACATGTGCCGAGAAAGGAAAAAGCATAAAATGAGACCTTCCCCTGGCATCCCAACAGTCCCCATCCAACTGGGTTATGCCAACCTGAGCAGCACAATTTCAACTACAGGAAAGAATGACATCTTACATTACCTTTCAAAGTCAGATGGCTATGATCCTGACGTTTATAGCTGGACAAAAAGGAGGTCTATTTATTGCCGTTCTTTAGAGGAATATAGGCACTTGAGTGATGTAAAAGAAGTTACATAGAAATCCAATGAAATGATTTCCAAATATATAAAGATCCTATACGATTTCTTAACGACTGAGACACCCAGGCACCCCTAAGATCGTATCCAATTTCTAATGGTCAAAATCATTTTTTTTTTTTAAAGTATTGGTCAGAACAATCTGACAAATGGATTTGAGCTGGTCTTTGAGAAGGGGTAGAATTTAAACTGGGGATAAAGAATGCAGAAAGCATTCCAAGCAGATAAAAAACAACATAAATATGATTTTAAGAGCTGAGGAGGAGCACTGAATGGGTGTGTGAGATCCGCTAATGAGATGAGTATCCGTCTTCGACAGCAGTGGGAATCAATATGGGGCCGATGAATGTGGAATCCAGCTGCGGGATGTCTCTGAACCTGATACCACACATCAGAGGAAGCAGACAACAGTTTCTCAGCAAAGTGGTAGCATGACTGAGGTTCTGCTGAAAGAACATGAAACCGGAATTGATATGCTTGTTGAAAGGAAGGGGAGAAGAAAGCAGGCATGCTCGTCTGCTGATCAGTCACGAAGTAATTAAATCTTGCGCAAGAGTGGCAGCCATGAGAATGGAAATGGTGGAAGTGGAATTCTGGAACAACCTCAAAGGTATTGAGAAGGTGATACTTCTTGTGTCTGGCTGCTTAACTCCTGTATGTGCAGTTGGTCATGGGTAAGGTTGCGTTACTACAGGTCATAAGGGCTAGGAGAATTACAATGTCATTACCAAGACAAGTCATCAATTTGGCTTTATACGTATTCAACTTGAAATAATAAAAGGATTTCTCCAATGAAATGCCTTTAGATCTCAGTGGGCTCAGACTCAGGTCTAGAACATCCTGGGCTTGATTTGGCCACCACCAAAACAGGTGGGAGTCGCCTTCCATTGAGGGTAATGCTCCCAAAGCAGAGGCCTGGGGATTGATAATGGCGATCGATCTTTTCAGCTCCCTGGAAGAAATCTCTCTTAGCTGCAGTGTGGGTGGGCTGGATCGCAAAACTGTGATCTGCTCAGGGGGTAACTTTGCAGAAAGCAAGAGGCGGGGCACACCACCAGATTTCAGAAAGGAAGCAAGAGCCACACCCCCTCCAGAAAATGCGCCTGGCTCTTGCAGCACTCTGGAGGAACTGCTTCCACAGGTTACCTGTCTGTATAGAGATGAGAGTGCCTCCCTATATTTCAACCCCACCGAGGAGGGGGCATTATGCAGGGGTGGACTGCAATCAGCCTCCCTTGGGAATGGGAGAGGAAGAGTCTTACAAGTTCATCCTCTTGTATTGTGATCCAGGAGCCAATTTCCATCTGGTGATCACAGAATCACATACAACAATTGGGAAGCTAGATAAACCCCAGCAGATAAATGCCAAGGAGGCATTAAAATCTGACTGCAGCTAGGTGTGTCACCTTGTCTCCAGTTAATCTGGGGACCCTCTGATTCTGGCAGAACACACACGGAACCCAGGAGAACAGACAGGAGACGATGGGCCCCTGGGACGCATCAGCCTAGATGGTTTTACTGTCCAAAGGTGAATAAACTGAAGAGAAAAATGTGTAAAACACAGACAAGTGGGGATTCAGGGGAAAGCGTCCTTTGGGAGGTGGCATAGCAAATAGTAGAAAAGTCTGGACTGAATCTATTTTGCATTCCAAATAAATGTCATAAATGCACAGAAGGCCTTGTGAACCCACATGACAGGTGAGGTGAAAAAGAACTTAAGAAACAATTTCAGAAGACACTTACATTCAGACCTTACAAGAGAAACTGGATGAAATGTAAGTTGAAATAAAAAAAAGATATGGCTCAAATTGAGGACTAGATCAAGAAGAATTAAAAGCAATAACAGAAATAAAGTCTGCTTTGGAGTGGAATTCAAATTAGAGGTGTCAAAAAGCAATAAAAAGTCCTCTAGGGGCACCTGGGTGGCACAGCGGTTAAGCGTCTGCCTTTGGCTCAGGGCGTGATCCCAGCGTTATGGGATCGAGCCCCACATCAGGCTCCTCCGCTATGAGCCTGCTTCTTCCTCTCCCACTCCCCCTGCTTGTGTTCCCTCTCTCGCTGGCTGACTCTATCTCTGTCAAATAAATAAATAAAATCTTTAAAAAAAAAAAAAAAAGTCCCCTAAGAACACAAAAGAAAGGGTCAAAGGACAAAGCCATGTGTGAGAAGATGATAAAAGTAGACAGTTCACTTTTATGAAACAGGCATTTGTTTATCAGAGAGAGATCTGGTTCAAAGACGCTGATCGAAACAAGTCATCAATGATGGCTTAGCCGCGAGACAAGTTTGCTTTCTCTCCTGTGACAAGAAGTCCAAAGAGGACATTTCTGGGCTGGTAGGGCAGCTACCCTATCAGGGACCTGAACTTATTTTTAGGCCTTCTTCCACCAGCTTTAGTGTGTGGCTTTCTTCTCCAGCTCACAAGATGGCTGCTGGCACTCCAGCCACCCTGACGACAGTCCAGATTAAACATGGAGGAACAGTAAGAGCAAATGTGGCATGTCAGATGAGACAGCCCCCCTTAAAGAGGTTTCCCAGAAGTCCCACCCAGTGACTTAGACATACATCTCACTGGACTCACATATGTCCTGTGATTACCTCTACATGCAAGGAAGATTGGAAAATAGAGCTTCTAAAATGGGACCATTCCAAAATTAAGTCAGAGTTTATGAGTAAGTAAAAAAGAGAGAGGAGATACTGGCAGATAAATAGCCTATAACAAAACTCCTGAGATAAATACAATGACAAAGGAGCAGGACCGATACACACAAATATAACAGGTGACGATTTTCCTGTGCTGCATATGCAAATAAAGAGTTTGTCATGTTTCTAGTAAGGTCCAATAAAAACAACAATAGCAACAAAAGCCTATGTACCTAGGTATCTTGGTAAAATGCTCTAATTCCACATAGAGTTTCTACAAAGAATTTAAATTTAGGCTCTCCTCAGACTTCTCCATGATTCTCAAAGACAGGGGATCATAAAATACTATAGCAAGAGTCTTGGGGAAAGAGATATTACACGAACATGATAATCACAGTCAAAACACTGCTTATAAAAGTAAGAGGAAAAAATTCCCCATACGGTGAAAGCATCAAAAAATAATCCCATAAAAACTTAATGAAACATAGATTTTCCACCCAAATCTATGAATGAGAAACGCATTACACTCATGTTTAAGAATAAATTTAGGGGCGCCTGGGTGGCTCAGTCGTTGAGCGTCTGCCTTTGGCTCAGGGCGTGATCCTGGAGTCCTGGGATCGAGCCCCACATCAGGCTCCTCCGCTATGAGCCTGCTTCTTCCTCTCCCACTCCCCCTGCTTGTGTTCCCTCTCTCGCTGGCTGTCTCTCTCTGTGTCAAATAAATAAATAAAATCTTAAAAAAAAAAAAAGAATAAATTTAGTCTTAAAATTTACGAATGGGAAAACTGTGCTGTAAAAGACCACAGTCTGGGTAAATGTGAATCTGTTAGAGACGTCTAGTAGCCAACTGCATTTTCCAAAGGCCGACACAGTGGCACCTTCTCTCCTACATGTGACAACGTATGGCTTGGTGTTGAGAAAATCCTGCATCCAAATCTGGGCTCAGCAGGAAAGGATGACTGGTGTAGAATTACTAACACCACCAGGTGGAAATAAATAAAATTAGCTTTTTATCCAAGACAGCATAAAGAGAATAGCAAAAGAGACTCACAAAGAAGGAATTATTAAAAATGGACATGTCGGTCTTTGGGGAGTGGGCGGAAAGGGACACCTTCTAGTTTCCATTTTATATTTTTTGAAAATTTTTTTGGTTTTGCTATATGCTTCTATATTACTCTTATGATTAAAGAAAACTAGTAATTAATTATTTAAAGAAAATGTATGCAACAGAAAAAAATTAGACACATCAATAACAACATTAGATATAAGAGTGATAAAGTAAATATTAGTTCTAGTTCTTGGGTTAAAAAGTAAAATAAAATAACAAATTTCTAACCAATCTTATTTTGAAAAGGAAGGGAGGAACAGAAGGAGACAGGGAAAGAGGGAATCAAGGGAGGGAAAATATGAAATAAAAAAAAGTAAGACCACAGTTTAGGATGCAATTAAAAATTTACAAAAAAAAGGTCAGTAATTTCAATTTAGGCAAATAGATAACTTTCTAGGAAAAGAATTTGTCTCAAGTGGAAGTAGAAACTCTAAATAGACCAATAGCCATGAGATTAATGAGTTAATTTATCATATTGCCTGAAAAAGGCGTAAAGCCCAAGGAGATTTTCCAAGTAAATCCTGTCTGAATTCCAGGGAATAATAATCCTACATCACATTCATTTTGGGGAGGATGAAAACAACAGTTTCCTAATTCATTTTTGCAAATTTCAAATATATAGCATAATAAAAATATAGACTAATCTCATTCCTTCATTTATACATAGAGTTATATATAAATACATTTATATATAGTTTGTATTTAGCTTTAAATAAAGATATTATTACATGTATATATATAAAACTAAGCATACCAGATCAACACAGAATTAAAAAAATAATAA
>NW_024425563.1:93163753-93165260 GCF_017311325.1 Ursus maritimus | reverse complement strand
CCCTTAAAGAGGTTTCCCAGAAGTCCCACCCAGTGACTTAGACATACATCTCACTGGACTCACATATGTCCTGTGATTACCTCTACATGCAAGGAAGATTGGAAAATAGAGCTTCTAAAATGGGACCATTCCAAAATTAAGTCAGAGTTTATGAGTAAGTAAAAAAGAGAGAGGAGATACTGGCAGATAAATAGCCTATAACAAAACTCCTGAGATAAATACAATGACAAAGGAGCAGGACCGATACACACAAATATAACAGGTGACGATTTTCCTGTGCTGCATATGCAAATAAAGAGTTTGTCATGTTTCTAGTAAGGTCCAATAAAAACAACAATAGCAACAAAAGCCTATGTACCTAGGTATCTTGGTAAAATGCTCTAATTCCACATAGAGTTTCTACAAAGAATTTAAATTTAGGCTCTCCTCAGACTTCTCCATGATTCTCAAAGACAGGGGATCATAAAATACTATAGCAAGAGTCTTGGGGAAAGAGATATTACACGAACATGATAATCACAGTCAAAACACTGCTTATAAAAGTAAGAGGAAAAAATTCCCCATACGGTGAAAGCATCAAAAAATAATCCCATAAAAACTTAATGAAACATAGATTTTCCACCCAAATCTATGAATGAGAAACGCATTACACTCATGTTTAAGAATAAATTTAGGGGCGCCTGGGTGGCTCAGTCGTTGAGCGTCTGCCTTTGGCTCAGGGCGTGATCCTGGAGTCCTGGGATCGAGCCCCACATCAGGCTCCTCCGCTATGAGCCTGCTTCTTCCTCTCCCACTCCCCCTGCTTGTGTTCCCTCTCTCGCTGGCTGTCTCTCTCTGTGTCAAATAAATAAATAAAATCTTAAAAAAAAAAAAAGAATAAATTTAGTCTTAAAATTTACGAATGGGAAAACTGTGCTGTAAAAGACCACAGTCTGGGTAAATGTGAATCTGTTAGAGACGTCTAGTAGCCAACTGCATTTTCCAAAGGCCGACACAGTGGCACCTTCTCTCCTACATGTGACAACGTATGGCTTGGTGTTGAGAAAATCCTGCATCCAAATCTGGGCTCAGCAGGAAAGGATGACTGGTGTAGAATTACTAACACCACCAGGTGGAAATAAATAAAATTAGCTTTTTATCCAAGACAGCATAAAGAGAATAGCAAAAGAGACTCACAAAGAAGGAATTATTAAAAATGGACATGTCGGTCTTTGGGGAGTGGGCGGAAAGGGACACCTTCTAGTTTCCATTTTATATTTTTTGAAAATTTTTTTGGTTTTGCTATATGCTTCTATATTACTCTTATGATTAAAGAAAACTAGTAATTAATTATTTAAAGAAAATGTATGCAACAGAAAAAAATTAGACACATCAATAACAACATTAGATATAAGAGTGATAAAGTAAATATTAGTTCTAGTTCTTGGGTTAAAAAGTAAAATAAAATAACAAATTTCTAACCAATCTTATTTTGAAAAGGAAGGGAGGAACAGAAGGAGACAGGGAA